>NC_071276.1:1070999-1168499 GCF_023375685.1 Ictalurus furcatus
CTCGATGGCCTTCTCGTTGATCTCATCGCAGTCCAGGAAGGCATCAAATGTTTCCTGAATTCTGTGCGTGGTATAGAAACATTGGACAGTAAAACAATCAATAAAATCAAGCTTGCTGACTCAGATCTTTTCCTCATATGGTCAATGCTAATCCCAAAGCACTGGCTCAGCATCTCAACCGACTTCAATGATTTTATTTAGAATGTTTGTGTTTACGAGGGCTTCCTGAAACAGACCTATGTAGTACTTAATAAACTAGCAAATCAGCAATCTTTTTTCACGTGTTCACGTGTCTTGTACAGTAAGGGTCGGCTGGTATAAATGTCCAAGATAATATATAAGGCTTCATTTTTGGTGTCTACCAAAAATGTCTCCATTCTCGCCTAGACTGTAGATTAATGAGCCAATCAGTGACAGGCGTGTCATGTAATTACAAAGAGTGACACGCCCCTTAGGTCTGATCTCCATTTTCGCTGATATTTTGAAGGTACATTCACTCCAAATTGCATTTGGAGGAGAAACTAAAAGGTGATGGATAAAAAAGTCCAACTAAAGTACAAATTACACGACAGCACAGTAAGTTTAGTGTTTTTTGAATGAAAAGGTTAGAGCTTTTCTGATGTTTGGTGTTTGGAGGAAACATGGCATTCTTTATGTCTATTTTATCAGTCCACATTTTTCAAGTGTTTAAGTTAACGGGGATCATGTAGATGTAGTTGAAAGAAATGAATGAATAAATTGTTAAATTGATGTTTAGTGTGACATTTCCTGCACATTCAGCACTTTCTGTTCAGCAAAAGCTACTTGTGTTGTGTAATATAGTTAATAGATAAAAAAAAACCCACGTCCAGTCTGGACGAACGTCTTTGAGCTTGATGTTCAGGATCACGTAGTGAAGCTCGGTGATGAGAACATCCAAGTTAGGGACGCTTGCCAGAATTTTCTTCTTTTCATTCTTCTGATCTTCTGTGAACGTCTCATGAAAACTGCAATCCTCGATCATGATAAAGGGATTCTAAAACACAAAACGTTGTGCATGTTCTGCAAAGTTCTGAAAACTCAGAACGGTTACGGTTCCATAACCATTGCATTCCGTACTTTATAACTGTACTCATAATGCTTTATTATTTAGTAATAATGTTTTATAAGCATCTTACACACTCAGATAGTTCTATCATTAATGTCTTGATAGCCTGTAAACAAATATATATATATATATATATATATATATATATATATTTTACATTGGTATATATATATATATATATATATATATATATATATATATATATATATATATATATATATATATATATATATATGTACCAATGTAAAATATGGAACATTATTAGTGTTTATAAATCTGTGTTAGATTATGAGGAAAGATATTTTTTTTTACAAATGCAGCCCTCATAGAAAGCGACAGCTAAAGGACACCGCCAGAAAACTAGAGGTTAACTGTACCTGATTCATCTCGATGAGCAGTGATGACTGTCTCAGAGATAACGTTTCCCACAGAGACTGAATGTGCTTCACCTGGCTGGATCTCAGCACCTGAAAACAAAACTGAAACTGTTATTCAAATTCAGAATGATATATTTACACTATTATCCCTTATAACTGTTACTCTGTAGCACATAGACTTAGACCAGGCCTAGCTGATCTGTGATAATCCAGAGCCGGGGTCAGGCAGCAGTCCAACAGGCGAAACCGACCATCTGCTCAATAACGATGCTTATTGTCTATTGTTTAAAACACTATAGAAATAAAAATGTAAGTGAAACTGTAATACTTATTATGTCCCTCGGTAGAGAAAGTTCTAACATTATTCGTTCTAACGAATAATGCATGTGTTATATAAACAACATTAGGAAAGCAATTGTTACACCACGGCCAGCAGAGGGCACTGCGGCAAGGCTTCTGACTGGTCACGTGACTCTTGTTTTCGTTTGCTTCCTGCTTGGACATTGATTTAAGTCTGATCAAGTCTCTGATTTGCCCCAGGTGTCCATGTTTTGGTTTGATTATGTTGACTATTTAAACCCCTCCGTGAGTGCGCACTTCGCGCAGTATTATTTGGTTTACATTTGTCATGTCAAGGAAGTATGACGGTATGTGCTAACGTGTAGCATGCTAGCGGTCGTAGCTAGATGTCCAGAGTTTAAGTATAGTCAATAGAGACCGCGCTCCCTGTGTTTTGTTTGCCTGCTAATTAATAAAGACTTTGACCTGCACCTGCATCCACCTCCAGTCCCGTTTTGTAACAGAATGCTGCGCCCAAAATGCGGAAGCAGCAGGTCGCCATGAGCCGAAGAGGCCAGGATTTGGGCGCTGTACCGTTTGTCCCTGGAGATGAGCAAACAGCTCACAGAGGAAATTGCTCAGTGCAAAGCCGAGCTGCGCGCCACGTCGTCCCTCGCACCATATACCCCGTCCCCACCGCCGAAGAGCGACGCCGTGCAACGCAGCCTGCAAAGTGACCTGACCATCTGGGGCTTCCCTCTGCAGGGGAATTGTACAGCGCCACGCAGCCAGCTAAGTGACCTGAGAATCTGGGGCTTCCTCCTGCAGGGGAATTGGACCACGCTGCGCAGTCCAGAGGTGAAGGCTGGCCCAGAAATTTTTTTGGGGGAGGCAATGAGGACAGCAGAGCTCCAGCCTGAGGCCTACGGGGAGGTCTCAGCAGTGGAGCCCCCACCTGAGGTCAACATGGCGACCTCAGAGCGACAGCTTGAGTGACTGCTGCCCTGCCCGGCCGAGGAGGCCATCCTGCTGTCCAGCCCAGCCAAGGGGGTCGTCATGCTGCCTTGCACAGCCGAGGAAGCTGTCCCGCTGCCCTGCACAGCTGAGGAAGCTGTCCTGCTGTCCAGCCCAGCTGAGGAGGTCGTCACGATGCCCTGCACAGCCGAGGAAGCTGTCCAGCCCAGCTGAGGAGGCCGTCCTGCTGCCCTGCACAGCCGAGGAAGCTGTCCTGCTGTCCAGCCCGGCCGAGGAGGTCGTCATGCTGCCCTGCACAGCCAAGGAAGCCGTCCTGCTGCCCTGCCTGGCTGAGGAGGCCGCCCAGCCCTCCAGTGCTGCCGGGGGCGGCGCCCAGAATCCCAGAGCCGCCGGGTGCGGCACCGAGCATTCCAGTGCCGCCGCGAGCGGTGCCCAGCATCCCAGAGGCAGCGCCCAGCGTTCCAGTGTATTCCAGAGCCGGCGCCCTGCATTTCAGAGCCACCAGGGGGCGGCGCCCTGTATTCCAGAGCCGGCGCCCAGCATTCCAGAGCCACCGGGGGCGGCGCCCAGTGTTCCAGTGCCGCCGGGGGTGGTGCCCAGCAGCCCAGAGCCACCGGGGGCGGCGCCCAGAATTCCAGAGGCAGCGCCCAGCATTCCAGAGCCACCGGGGGCGGCGCCCAGTGTTCCAGTGCCGCCGGGGGTGGTGCCCAGCAGCCCAGAGCCACCGGGGGCGGCGCCCAGAATTCCAGAGGCAGCATCCAGCATTCCAGAGCCGCCGGGAGCGGCACCCTGCATTCCAGAGCCGGTGCCCAGCATTCCAGAGCCGCCGCCCAGTGTCCCAGTGCCGCCCGAGGCGGTGCTCCGACTTTCAACCCCGGTGGGGGTGGTGCTCCGCTCCTTTGCTGCCCGACGGAGGCTGCCTCACTTTCCGTGGCAGCAAGAGACAGTTCGCACAGGGGCCCGGGACCCCCATTGGAGGGTGGTTCTTGGTGCTCCAGGAGGAGCACCCTTTGGAGGGGGGTTCTGTTACGCCACGGCCAGCAGAGGGCACTGCGGCACGGCTTCTGACTGGTCATGTGACTCTTTTGTTTTCGTTTGCTTCCTGCTTGGACATTGATTTAAGTCTGATCAAGTCTTTGATTTGCCCCAGGTGTCCATGTTTTGGTTTGATTATGTTGACTATTTAAACCCCTCCGTGAGTGCGCACTTCGTGCAGTATTATTTGGTTTACATTTGTCATGTCAAGGAAGTATGACAGTATGTGCTAACGTGTAGCATGCTAGCGGTCATAGCTAGATGTCCAGAGTTTAAGTATAGTCAGTAGAGACCACGCTCCCTGTGTTTTGTTTGCCTGCTAATTAAAGACTTTGACCTGCACCTGCATCCGCCTCCAGTCCCGTTTCGTAACAGCAATCTAATTCAAACATCGTCAGGGTGTAAAGGCTGAATCACCGGCACATACACATACTGAACAATAATACAGTTAACGTAACTGGACTCATTTTGCATAAAAATCTGTTTTGATATCTTTCCCTTAACACAGGGGTGTGCAAACCTTTGAGTGATATTGTATGCTGATCTCCATTCATGAATTTCCTTTACAACGTTACAATAAATGTGTTTGTCTCTAAAAGTAAAGGAATATAACTAAAGAAAAGGCAAAATCACAGGAAATGAAAGTGTAGATTTTTTTCTGTTTTTTTTCCTTTTTTTTTTTTTTGAAAATGTGGATATACCTGTAAGTTCAGTGTCTGCGCTCTGTCGTCCAGTTTCAGGTCTTTCTTCAGGTAGACCATGAGCTTCTGCTCCGGTGCAGGAAACGACAGCTTCAGAAACCCAATAACGATCCGTAGAGTAGAAAGAGCTGCGGAGATCTCATTCAAAAACCGGAAATCATTCATGATGCAATTCCTGTCGTTGGTTTTCAAGGGCTCCTGTGGGGGAAGAAAACACAAATATAATTTTAAAAAATCATAGTTTCTATAAGTCAACATAAAAATCATTTTGATATAATTTTTGATAAATTCCAGCTAACCCCCTCCACACTGAAATGACCTTAGTGAACTGAATGTCATAGCGCCCTCTGCTGATTACAATATAAACATGAAACGTTAATGCAGTGCAGTGTTCATACCAGCTTGTCCTGCACTGTGCTGAAAAAGGCACGCAGCGTGGTTCCTGTGTCATATTCAAACAATGGAAGCGTCTGGAGGAGAAAAATGAGATTTGATGAGATAAAAAACAGACTTTATTTAGACAGTCCGGTGTAGACACTGACACTTTGTATAATGAAGCAGCTTATTAACTGATTCTCAACAATATGCCTAATCATGTTCATCATAAGAATAAAATACCTAATAAGCACATCCCCAGTGTTTTATTCAACTAATCCCACAGTAATTTGCCAGCTATTACACCGTTAACTTATAAAAGAACAACAAAGTTAAACACCTCCATACATATCGCTTACGCATGATTTTTAATGTTTACGCGGAGCATCCGCTGTACACGTGTCCCTGTGAATGAGCGGTTACTATAGAAACGATAAGCTATTAGAATGAGTGCATTAACATAAACCTGAGATTTATAGCTGCACTACTGTCAGAGCCGCTGTTATAGAGAATTAATCAACGCTTTCTGACCAATCACAGTGTACGTGCAGAAGACGATGCTTTTCTGTGCTGTTTTTTTTTCAGTGTGGGGTTGTGGTTACAGTGCATAACGATGGTGCATATTGGGGCAAATGTAGCATTTTTATGGTGGGGTAATTAAATTTTTCATAGCATTGTATCTAATTTTCTGAAGTCTGAAAGTAGCCTTAAAATAGCTTACAGTGACTTTAATCATGGGTTTCTCTGCGAAGAATCGATCTATTATCTGCCTCTCCACAGTTTTAAAATTATAGTTGGTGCTCTGTTTCCCGTCCTCGTACACCACGTGGTCGATGTTTGAAATGGCAATGGTGAGGAAGTCTTGCTCAGGAACACAGGTGATGACATGGGAAGGCTTGAGCTCATTAGCAGTGATTACCCTTAAACATAGAAAAAAAAGAGATCATAATAAGAAAATATAATCACGATGTACAATAGGCCGTGTTCGTAATTATAACGATAGCAATTCATGTTAATAGGGGAATGGTAATGAAATATTTATAATGATGACAATTATAATACCCAATATCAAACTTCAGTGCCTATCTGCAACATCTTATTTTTAAAAAAGGACAACAAAGAAACTGCTGGAATATTATTTACAACAGACAGAAACAGCAATTAAGCTTAATTAACTGCCTTTTGATCTGATTCGGATCACAGCACAATTATAATTAAATATAAGGTGTCTAATTTCACTTTAGACTTTTAATGTAGAAAAGCATAAACAGTTATATACAAAAAGTTATTATTCTTCTGTCAATTCTTATTCAGTAGTACAGCTTCTGTTCAGAACGTCTGAAAGTGAAACTCTATTTCTTTTATAAACACCCAGTCTTATTTATCCTGCAGAGGTTAGTGTACCTGTCTGCTGTATGGTCGGTCAGTTGTATGAAGTTGTTCTGCGTCTGTACGAGGTACTTTGTTATAATCCGAGTGACAGAGCGCTCCATTGGCAGGAGATCCAGAATCATCAAGTCGTTCTCGTCTTTCTCCTTCAGCTCAGCTGGTAACTGTGAGTCTAAACAACAATTTGTCATGATGATTCTCAACACGTTCTGTGGCTCTGTTCACACACGAGTATACAACACATCTTGACTTATTTCTTAGTTTTACTCTTACATAGGTGGAAGGATGAAAATATTTAAAAACCTTACAATTAATTGACTTTAGATGTTTCCATAACAACTTCACAGTTTCAGCACTTTCACTGAAGGTCTGCAGATCATGATCTAAAAGAGAATTTTTAATTTTGAAAAAATAAAATAAAAGCCCATAACACAACAATATAATTAACAGCATAATACAACAATAGAAATAATAGATATCACTAATTATTAATAACAAAACTAAACAAATCACTCTTGGCAATAATCTTCTATAGCTATTTGCATATTTGGCTGTTCTATACATCTTACCTGCCACATTCTCCTTCCTGAAGGTGTTAATGGGCACATCACTGTAACCTCGCAGATCCAGATTCTCAAAATAACACATCATTTTCTGCTGAAGGCTCAGCACTTGAGGGAGATATCTGATGTGTCCAATGTCAGCATGCTGTAAAAATAAATATATATTTTTTAAATAAAAAAATGAATCCTGTGGTGTTTAGTCTTCTCTGCAAAAGGCCGGTGTTACTGCAGATTTTTAATCCAACCAATCAGCAGCCACAGCTGCATGTCATGTAAAGTCGATTAACGACCAACTGATTTTCTGGCTCCTGATTGAATGCAAACCTACAGCCACACTAGCAAATACAACTGGTCACTGCCGACTGACTGATTGATTTATTCGTTCTTGCATTCATTTATTCAATAATGGGGATCTAGTCTGAATAAAATATAAAAATACGAAAATCTAAACTGAAATATTAAAAACACTACTTTGAAAAATAATATATTGTGGGGACAGGCCGGCGGCCGGCGCACAAGGAGCAAAGATCACTCCTCCCATGACTCCACCCTCGACGCTGCCTGACGGAAAAAAGGGATCCCCGCCACTCGGGAAAACCCCAGCATGACCCCGGCAGCCCCGCAGATGACTGAGCACTTCATCTCACGGTCACACTTTGGCTCACACGCACACGCGCGCACACACTCTCAGACTTTGTAAATAAAAGTTCCCCACGTGTTCACCTGAAGCAGCCTCCTGTGTGTCTGTGCTCTGCCCACCGCGGACTAAATTCCCCACAATATATAGCAGTAAAATAATATAAGCTAATACATGGTGATCTGGTTTATGGGGCTGGTACACTGTGTTTTATTATTGATCAATCTGATTTTCACCTCTTTACAAAAAAGACCTTACTCTGTTTTAAAAAAAAAATCTTCAGTGGATCGAGCACTTTTTTTGTAATATTATATAAAGAGGTTTTTCACATTCCTTCCACTTTTACACATTTTTTTTTTTTTAAAAACAAACTTTTATAAATTGGCTATTTAATCTGTATTTGTCTGTTTTATCAGTGTTTATCCCATTTGGTTTTATTTATTTATTTATTATTATTTCTTTACATACTCTTAATATTCCATTCAATGTTGTTATTTTCTATTCTATATACAGCACTTTGGTCAGCTTTTGCTGTTTTAAATGTGCTTTATAAATTAAATTTGCTCACCATCATAGTAACTGTTATCTACTTTCTCTACACATGTGTAAATGATGTGAATAAATTATAATCACTGTAGTCATAAAACTCATACACTTTTCAGGAGTTCTGCGAGAAGACGAACGTTGTTCCTTTCATCTTTCTGCTCAATTAAGTGACTAAAGTGTTGGATGGTCATCCTCTGCTTGAAACTCCACATCAGTGGAAGGTTGAACACTCCGGAGATGGGCAGGTCCTTCAGCGCTGGCTCGTTACTGTAGATCATTTGTGCCAAAGTATCCATGCCACCCGATCTCAGAATATTACTCTGCACGTCCGATAACTGTGCCTCAAAACTCTTAAAAAACACAATGTCAGAACATTAAAATTGTAATAATATTGCTTACAATAAAGAGTTTGTAAATCAATCCATTTTCTGTATCGCTTATCCTACATGGTTGTGTGGAGCCTGGAGCTTATCAGAGGGGACTCGGGGCACAAAGCGGGATACACCCTGCACGGAGTGCCAATTTATCACAGGGCATGCACACACCACACACGCGCACACACACACTACAGACAATTTAGAGATGCCAATCAGCCTACATCGCATGTCTTTGGACTGGGGAGAAAACCGGAGTACCCGGAGAAAACCCCTGAAGCACAGGGAGAACATGCCAACTCCGTGCACACAGGGTGGATTTGAACATGTAAAGTACTCTGAGAAACATCTGGTGAAGATAAAATAAGTTCAGTCTTGGACTAGAATGTAACTTCTCACAAATCTAATTTCAAAAGTGAAATTTTACCTGAAAGAAGTCCTGAAGTCTTTGGTGAATGACTTTCTCCCATTCTTCCCTTTTGTCCTCACTGTCTGTTATTTGAATATGGCTGTTTGGCTCTGAAAGAGAATTTTTTTTGAAAATTTTGTTTTTTTTTGCCCTTTCAATTACACAGATGAAAAACGCAATATTTGGACTGGATTAGTTTCACATGCAGATATACTGTATATCTGTGATGTCTAACATTTTAGTCCTGTAAAAATCTTTCATTTTTTTACAGACTAGGCGTTCCTGCATCTGGAAAGATTAGTGTTATCATATTTATCATAAGTAGTATTTGAGTATGTAGCTCAAGTATATTTGAGTATGTAGCTCGAGTATGTAGCCAAAATTACAGCTTTTTAAATTCTTCATACAATAAATAGAATTCAATTAATAGAATAAGAGAGAGAGAGAAATAGAGAGAGAGAAATAGAGAGTAAGAGAGAAATAGAGAGAGAGAGTGAGAGAGAGTGTTTGAGAGAGAAATAGAGAAATACATACAGAGAGAAATAGAGAAAAATAGAGAGAAAGAGAGAGAAAAAGTGAGAGAGAGTGAATGAGAGAGAGAGAAATCGAGAAATAGAGAGAAAGAGAGAGAGCGAGCGAGAGAGAGAAATATATATATAGAGAGAATAAATTTGTCTCTGAAACACAAGTGTTGACGTTGAGGTTCAGTGTGAATGTGAAATGGGCATGGGCGTAACCACGTATTATTTGCCCCCCCCCAATGTTGAGGCAATACCAATCTGTCCCCCCAATATACAGTACAAAATATTTTTTTTATATGTCCCCCTTTAATGAACCCTGCCAATGGATCTGTCTTTTCTTCATCTATTCTATTTATTTATGTCTATTCCTTTTTAATATATTTCCGTTTGTTAAGGAAAATAGGTGTGTGACCCCCCTCCAATTGTACACTTGGTTGTGCCCATACTCAACGCAAGTTTGTTGATATAGTTGAGCCGCTCAGTCTGTAAGAAATGGAGACAGCAGTCAAGTGTAGAAAAGTGCAGCAGAACATACAACTTTTATTCAGACAGTCAGTAACTAGATACCTAAATAGTAGGTGACCTTAGCTTAGTATAGAAGGCATCATACCATGGCTTGGTTTGTTCTTAATAACGTCAATTAACGGTTGATATTTGCACACCCACGAAGTAGGCTAGGCTAACGTCAGTTCCAGTTTTTGACCATTAACGTTACATTCACTTGCAGATCCTCCCTCCAAGTTTGTTGGGCTCCCCCCATGTCCATACCATGGTTACGCCCTTGCCAAGATGAACACTTTACAGTTGGTTATGTGACTGTAAGTCACTCTCTTCAAATGCTATTGATGTTAGAAACGTGTATAACAATGTCGTATGTAACTTTAGAGACGGTCCCTTAATTTCTGCATATTCGCGAATATCGAACATCCAGCTTCACACCAACTTTATTCCAGTGACTCAGCATAATGCTGAGATGTGTTAGCTTGGCAACGAGAGATATGGAACTAACGTCTGAGTTCTGGCCATATTGTAGTTCTCCATTCAGAACTAGTTATGGCAGTTTGTCTTTAGAATCAATAAAAGAAATCTCCAGTACAATTTACATAGCTAACTGTAGCCCAGGCTTATAAATGAGAAACACTATTTAGCTGTCTAACCAAGTCACTTTGATTTTCTTGTTATCTTTGATGGATTTGTAAGTGAGCAAATGGGTGAACTCTATGAGGCAGTGAGCTGACCAATCAGCCGCCAGCTAGGCTCTGTTACCGTTACACCTCTAGGTTAGTGTCTCTGCATGTTCTTTTGGCGCTTGCACCTGAGCATAGGAGGCTGCGTTACCCACTGGGTAAGACGAAAAAACGACATGGAGTGAATTAAACAAGTCCTGTACTCATTATTGTTTATACTGACATATCTTGTAATATAGAGAGTAAGAGAGAGCTGTGCCTGAATCCACTGTTGTCACGGAGGTAAAGGCAGTGAATTCTGCTAAAATGGTGAGTTGTTTACCTGGCGCTAGGCCTCTGAGTTCGCTAGCATTTATGCTAATGGCCGCTAATGGGTAAGCAATGCAAAGGTACTAATGGTGGAAAGCTAATGTGAGCCTGCTGTATTCAAATGCTAATATGGTAATTAGCCACAATAGGCTAGCGGACTACTGTTTAATGCCTTTGAAAACAACTAATGATTTTGTTTGTGGGTTATAAAAAGAAATGTTACTTTTCCCTACTGTTGCAAATGGTTAGTTTGTTAAATAATGATGTTAAAAGTTGTGGATTTAATTGTGTTTATTGGAGGTTAAAGAGGTACAATTTTTGGTGCAATCTTTCCACTGTTACCGGTGCAGAGGGGGATAAATAAGCACGCTAACACCTTAATGCCTCTAATTTAAAGTAATACAAGTTGATCGATGTTTACATGCAATCCATGCAGTTTTATTCTTCATACTGCTAATGTTACTAAGGTTTCATACAACTTGAGTTAGGAATATGTGTTTTATGAAGGATGTAGTTTGTGATGTAACTGTACTTTGGATACTGGAGGGAAATTCATGTAGTTTTGATACCCGAGAAGAAACATAAGAGCTGTTGTACAACGAGAGAGAGATTTTGACATTGCATTATAGGTGAACTGAAGTATTATCTCATTTTATTTTATAGTAGCCTGTAGCAGTCCATTTATTCACTGAATGGTAATTGAGAGAAATGATCTGGCCTTATTTATAGGTCAGGTTTTGGTAAAGAGTTGGAAACATCGTGCGGAGATTCTTTCCACGGAATGATACAGATCCTCACGTTCCAGGTGTTCTCCCAGAGATTCATAGATTCCCAGTCCGGGGGGCTGGGTGGCGAGCCAACCGTGTTTGTGACTCTGACTTTAGACGGATTGCCAGGATCATCATCATCTTCTTCATGGTGGTAGGACAAACACTAACACGAACTAAAAAGGGCCCAACGTTGGTGACTGAACTCTTGTCAACAAAAGCAAGTGAAACTGAGGACGAACTAAGCTCAAGGGAATTTAAAAGGGGATTTATTTACGTGCACACTTTATTATTTTAGTTTGTTATTTTTTTCATAACTGTTTTTTGTATATGTATGTACCAGCCCATGTGTGTTTAATACATCTTATGCAAATTGTCATTCTGGTGTGGTATTCTTTTTATTGACCTTCAATTCTCAGGCTCTTAACAATTTAGCATCTTCTGATTCTGGTCCAATTTCATATTACTGATAACCTCTAAGACTACTTTAGACTACTACACCTATGTACATTCTTACTACCTCGTAATAAGGGTTACATAACGTTTCAGGTTACCACTATATATTGTTGTACACTCTGTACACTTATTACATAGCAAGCTAAACAGCATGATGACATTAACATCATAAATGACACCAGTTACACAAACAGAATATTCAGCTTATCAAACTATAATGATCATCTAAGTCAGTCATTGTTCTTCTGGGGAAATAATGGCACCTAGTCACGATGCAGGCAGCACAGCATTGCTTGGAATCATCCGTGGGGAAATTGTATTTACAACATATATAGTGTTGAATTTAGTTCCATAGGTAGCCATCCTTTCTGAGTGTGTTTAAAAGTCGTGATTGTGTGTTTAAATGTTAATGTGTGGGGTTTTCCTGAACACACCTTATCTCACCTCTACTCGGTGTGGTAGGTTTCATGGTAGGTTATGGAGCAGAGAATACATCCGCCCACAGGACGTCCACAGCACCCTACAATTTCCCCATGCTGTGGGAGCTTCTATCACTCAGACATCACCTGAATTCATACGGTAACTAAAATCCTAAAACTATCTTCTAAATATCCCCCCAATGTCCATACAATGGTTACACCCTTGGAAATTGGATACGGTTCTGAGTTCTGGGAGACAGAGATAGTGAGATGGTTCTTACCCATGACTGTCTGATCTGAATCAGCATGCAGCAGGTGACAACTGTGTCTGAGTGGCTAGACAGCAGAACACCAGAGTGGAATTACCCAATGCAGATATGGTCTATTGTTGTTTTATAGGGACAGTCCCTTATTTTTCCACAATAAACGTGGCAACCCGAGCTACTATACACTTTAAGTGTGGCAACCCGAGTTACTATACACTTTACGTGACAGCCTGAAGAAATTTCTTCTTCGGTCTGCATCTCCTTAAAAGCTAGTGTTTAGGTTTAACGGCACTGGTCTAATTAACTCATTACTAATTCTACTATTACTATTATAGCGTTCCTGTTGTGTAGGGGAGATTTCCGCTAACTGTCACTGATACATCAATTATGTTCATTAACAAATGAATGGAAAGTAGGGAAACAGTTAAATTAGGAAATATTACCAGAGGAACTTTCCAAGATGAACTTCAGAAACAAGTGGACAGTCATCTCAGCATCCTGCTCACTCTTTCCTAAAGCTTTGGCGAGCAATTCAATGTCCTTCCGAAGGTGGCCAAAGAGGTGCTTCCTGACATCATGTGCTCCTTGTGGCATCTCAGTGAGCTTCTGAAGCTCCTGAGCAACACACAAACATATTACACAAACAATAATATTACACAGTACAACACTGCCTGTTAACAACAAAATTTAATAATTATGTTCAGGTCTGGTCAAAATGAGACCGCTAAAAACATTTTACAAAATTTCACTTAAGAAAATAATATAAATAATATATATACGCACACACACATACATTCATGGTCACTATTGGTTAATAATTTTTACAATGTGGTAAAATAAATATTTATATTTATAATATAAAATAATTCGAACACATGATTAACAGTGAAGATTCTGTTACAACATCAAAGGAATGAACAGTAGTACTTCACAAGGTCTATAATAATGATCATTGTGAGAAGTATATTACATGATTGAGGTGCTCCTCTCATTCTCTTTAAGAACCGAGCGTTGAGAATTAAAAAAGATCTATATTTAAAGTAACATACCTCAGTATGTTCAGTTGTACCCCAGATCATGGAGGAGTGTATTAAAGCTCGCACCATGTAAAGGTGAGCACCATAAAGACTCCTCTCTCCATCCTGCTCCTTGCGACTGTTAGGATCACCGAGGTTGTGACCTCTTCCGCTGCCCGCTGCAGTACTTATTTCAACAAAAAAGCACTTTTAATCAAACCAAGTGAGCATCAAATGCGTATTAAACTTATTCACCAGAAGCATTCTCTCATATAATGCAGCTTGTTTTACTTCATAGACGTCATGCAGAGAGTTTTAGAAAAAAAGCCTTCAACGTGAAGAGCAAATATATTTTGTGTCTTTGTAATTAGGTTTTATGTTGATATTTTAGCAGTAGTGTCACACACCCGTAGACTTCTGAACTTCTGATGAACAAAATCCACAAATCACTTACAAGCATGAAAGGGGTTAAATATACAGATATCAGACTATTAAAGAGATCAAAAGGCATGAATGAGAAAACATGCAGGTGGTGATAAATATAGACAGAGAGCCATGTTAATCTCACCACTTTAACTTTACATCAATATTAATGCCAGAAAATTCCTTGAAATCAGAGTGGAGTTAGACAGGCGCTTAAGTTGATTTTCTGGGCTTCCTCTCACAAAAGGGTGATTACGTTCATTAAGTTGTGCTAACCAATAATGTATATATACATATATACGGTGCATCTGGAAAGTATTCACAGTGCTTCACTTTTTCCACATTTTGTTATGTTACAGCCTTATTCCAAAATGGATTCATTTCATTATTTTCCTCAAAATTCTACAAACAATACCCCATAATGACAACAGGAAAGAAGTTTGTGTGAAATCTCTGTGTGCACATGTGCATAAGTATTCACAACCTTTGCCATGACACTCAAAATTGAGCTCAGGTGCATCCTGTTTCCACTGATCATCCTTGAGATGTTTCTACAACTTGACTGGAGTCCACCTGTGGTAAATTCAGTTGATTGGACATGATGGAAAGGCACACTCCTGTCTATATAAGGTCCCACAGTTAACAATGTATGTCAGTGTACAAACCAAGCCATGAAGTCCAAGGAATTGTCTGTAGACCTCCGAGATAGGATTGTATGGAGGCACAGATCTGGGGAAGGGTACAGAAACATTTCTGCAGCATTGAAGGTCCCAATGAGCACAGTGACCTCCATCATCCGTAAATGGAAGAAGTTTGGAACCATCAGGACTCTTCCTAGAGCTGGCTGCCCGGCCAAACTGAGCGATCGGGGAGAAGGGCCTTAGTCAGGAAGGTGACCAAAAACCCGATGGTCACTCTGACAGAGTTCCAGCGTGTCTCTGTGGAGAGAGGAGAACCTTCCAGAAGAACAACCATCTCTGCAGCACTCCCCCAATCAGGCCTGTATGGTAGAGTGGACAGACAGAAGCCAGAGCCCGCCTGGAGTTTGCCAAAAGGCACCTGAAGGACTCTCAGACCAAAGATTGAAGAAAGGTTGAACTCTTTGGCCTGAATGGCAAGCGTCATGTCTGGAGGAAACCAGGCACCAGTCATCACCTGGCCAATACCATCCCTACAGTGAAGCATGGTGGTGGAAGCGTCATGCTGTGGGGATGTTTTTCAGAGGCAGGAACTGGGAGACTAGTCAGGATCGAGGGAAAGATGAATGCAGCAATGTACAGAGACATCCTTGATGAAAACCTGCTCCAGAGCACTCTGGACCTCAGACTGGGGTGAAGGTTCATCTTCTAACAGGACAACTACCCTAAGCACACAGCCAAGATAACAAAGGAGTGGCTACAGGACAACTCTGTGAATGTCCTTGAGTGGCCCAGCCAGAGCCCAGACTTGAACCCGATTGAACATCTCTGGAGAGATCTGAAAAACCAACGCTCCCCATCCAACCTGATGGAGCTTGAGAGGTCCTGCAAAGAAGAATGGGAGAAACTGCCCAAAAATAGGTGTGCCAAGCTTGTAGCATCATTCTCAAAAAGACTCGAGGCTGTAATTGGTGCCAAAGGTGCTTCAACAAAGTAAATGGCGCACTTATATCCAAAGCTTTACACTGTGTCTCATTCTCCCATACACTCACACACCAATGGTAGCAGAAGTATTGGGCAAAGGCTGGGAATACTTATGTACATGTGCTTTTTTGTTTTTTATTTTTAATAAATTTGCAAAGATTTCAAACAAACATTTTTCACGTTGTCATTATGGGGTATTTTTTGCAGAATTTTGAGGAAAATAAATAATGAATTTAATCTATTTTGGAATAATGCTGTAACAAAATGTGGGAAAAGTGAAGCGCTGTGAATACTTTCCGGACGCACTGTATATGAAAAACCTACATTAGATGAAAATGAGGTGTACTTAAGTGTATTAAAGTGTACTTAAGTGTATTATTAAGTGTAACAAAGCTTTTTTAAAAAAAAAAAAAAAAAAAAAGTTTACATGCCCCTGTGATTTATTTTAAAAATGCATTTTACTTAATAGTGTTTTCTTAATAATACATTTGTAAAGTATTTTATTGACATCAGTAACTAATCAAATGACAAATTTAAAATATAATGAGTTACATTACTGTGTTATCAGAAAAAGTCATTAGATTACAGTAACATGTTACTTTGTACTTTGTAACTCGTCATAACTCTGGGTGGGTGTACACTAATTAGTATTTAACATGAGCTTGAATGTGATTGGTTGATTCTGAACACTATCACATTCCCAGTTATAAAAGGGTGTGCACACTTATACAAGCTGCGTATTGGAAGTTTTTGTTTTTCTGGGTGTGTTGTCACTTGATATTTATATGATGCAATTTCACAATAAAGGTGAAAAAGGCTCTGACATGATTTAACTTAGTTTCATTTTTTTACATCACAAAAACCTGCCATTTTAACAGGGGTGTGTAGACTTTTTATATCCACTGTATATTCATGCATTTAGGCAAACACTTACTCAAACTCTCTGAAACCTTCTACTGGAACGTGTCTCTCACCACCAACTTCACGGCTACAGTTAGGACACTGTGATTTTATATATGGTCTCCCACACTAATTTAAACACAAACACAATATGTTATGGTGTTATTACAGTGACCTGAATATGAGCAAATACAAAAACATTATTTGAAAGACGAAGCTGATGAAGCTGATACTCACATTGCCAATTAAAACAGGTTCCCCGCACCCACACACTGGAAAGAAAGAGTTAGAGAAAGATCATTCACACAATGAGCAATGAGTTGGGGTTAAACCGAGCAGCAGGCCTCATACTGGACAGCTCTACAATCCGGAAATGGAGGCAAGAAACATCCTTGAAGTCCAAAACCCACTTTAAATGGTTTTGCCTTAATGCCAAGAATGTAAATACAACTCTCACTGTGCTGATAGAGAGACTGGTTGGGTTAAGGTAGCAACCCAGATATTCTGCACTCAACAGTAATTCCCACGTCATTTGTTGAGGCACAAGATCTTAGGCCTTCACCAAATCCACAAAACACATGTAGACTAAATTACCATACTCCTATGAACCCTAATAAAGTAAGTGTGGACAGAGGCCACCCATGATCAAGAGGTGTGGTACAAGAGCGCTTACTGTGTGTAACTATATCTAGTCCATACCTTTCCATTACACACACTAACATGGCTCTTTGCCCTTAGCATTTTATATACGCCCTTTCCACTGCCAGGTCCCAATGCAAAGCTCTAGTCCAGCTAAGACTGTCCAAGACATGTCTGCCTTACCTTCACCATGACAAGGTCTCGATCCATAAAGGGGCATTGTACACTTACTATAAAAATAGTGTAGTGTGCACATTGATAAAGGGGAGAGAAGTCATTCTATTGTCAATAATGCTTATTAAGAGGATAAAAACATGCAGAAACCTTACCCCATATCTTCACATTGTCTACTGGAACTCCTGATTTCTTTGATTCCTCAACCCAGTTTTTAATCCAGTCTTTTATTTCATTTGTTGAGTTAGGCATAGTTGGGATGAACAAATCCTGTACATCAGAAAAGTGTGTGCTTGAGAGAAAATTGAATGCATATCCTCACCACAGAAGTGTTTAGAGAAGTGTTTACAGCTAGCTGTATTCTTTTACATTTATTCATTTAGCAGACACTTTTATCCAAAGTGACTCACAAATGTGGAAATACAAGCAAAGCGATATATCAAGTGGAGAACAGTACATGTAGTGCTATTATACAAGATTTATGGTATCGTTCACTGCTGCTCCAGTTCCACCATAACCACACTGTGCACTCACTGTTTACACCCTCGACCCTCATCATTAGCTGCACTGGATATTGTAAGAACATGTATTTCAAATTCTCGGTCTGTCTGATGGTGTTGAAACATCTTTGTGAGTTCCATAAATCCATCAGTTTTTATCTGTATGTAATGAGCTACAAGCATAACAGTTCCGCATTTTATTTACAACAGTTCCTGCATTTCCTGTTTGTTCACTACATTCACAATTGCTGTATTTTCAGTCAGTCTCTGCTAGAGCTCCTGAAGATAAACTTAAATAACATTCAGTGGATATGTAAGAATACTTGCAAAGCCCCTTCCAGTAAGCTGGAGAAAGACAAACTGTTTGCTTCATCATAAATACACAACTATGAAGGTAAGTCTGTCATCATGTTCAACATCCTGAAACCTGGCCTTCCCACTGGCAGGTAATTATTCACAAAACTTTAAAACAATTGTAAACCAAACCACTGATGAAATTAGCTGTGTAAAATACTGACCTGGCATTTTCCTGGGCTGAAGCACAGTGAGTTCAGCAGTTTCATCACTGGTGCTGTAGAAACTTGTGCTACTAGCGCAGTGTGGAAAACAATCTGAGACAGACTGCAATCCTCAAGCTTTGATTCACAGATTTTCACAAGCTGCCCCCAGCTGGTGTCTGTGTTTGACTTCACCCTCATCTTGGAGATCTAAAATTAATTAGAGTTGTGTATGTGATATACACTGTATAAGCTCTCATGAGCTATTGGATCAGGTCCCTCTAATATTCAGATCACTTTTGTTCTGCCCCATTTGCTGCTCTGAAAAAGCAGTTGAACTATACAGCAAGGACATGCAACAATATCTTCACTTGTAGAAGATATGTATAGTGGTGCTTGAAAGTTTGTGAACCCTTTAGAATTTTCTATATTTCTGAATAAATGTGACCTAAAACATCATCAGAAGTCCTAAAAGTGGATAAAGAGAACCCAAGTTTGGGGTAACTGTTGATCAGTCCTGCACATCGGCTTGGAGGAGTTTTATCCCTTTCCTCAGTACAGAACAGCTTCAACTCTGGGATGTTGGTGCGTTTCCCCTGCTTGCTTCAGGTCCTTCCACAACATTTCTACTGGATTAAGGTCTGGACTTTGATTTGGCCATTCCAAAACATTAATTTTATTCTTCTTTAACCGTTTTTTGGTAGAACAACTCGTGTGTTTAGGGTCGTTGTCTTGCTTCATAACACGCTTTCTCTTCAGACACAGATCATGGACAGATGTCCAGACATTTTCCTTTATAATTCGCTGGTATCATTCAGAATTCATTGTTCCATCAATGATGGCAAGTCGTCCTGGTCCAGATGCAGTAAAACAGGTCCAAACCATGATACTACCACCACCATGTTTCACAGATGGGATAAGGTTCTTATGCTGGAATGCAGTGTTTTCCTTTCTCAAAACATAACGCTTCTTATTTAAACCAAAAAATTAGGTTTTGGTCTCATCCATCCACAAAATATTTTCCATTAGCCTTCTGGCTTGTCCATGTGATCTTTAGCAAATGCAGAAAGGCAGCAATGTTCTTTTTGAAGAGCAGTGGCTTTCCCCTCACAATCCTGCCATGTACACCGTTGTTGTTCAGTGTTCTCCTGATGGTGGACTCATGAACATTAACATTAGCCAATGTGAGAGAGATCTTTAGATGATCAGAAGTTTCCCTGGTTTCCATTGTGACTTCATGTACTATTACACGTCTTGCTCTTGGAGTGAACTTTGTTGGTGGACCACTCCTGGGAACTCCTGGGAGGGTAATAATGGTCTTGAATTTCCTTTATTTGCACATCTCTCTGACTATGGATTGGTGGAGTCCAAACTCTTTGGCAGGTGTGGACTGGCCATTGAGAAGTTCTTGAATTTTCCAGATGGGCTGTACTTGTAAGGGCCAGACTTTTTTCCTAACCCTGGCATTATATAGCCTATATACAGATGTTCAATAGGTCATTTAAGGTGTCACCTGATTCTAATTTCCACTTCAAATTAACTGCTAATCCTAGATGTTCACATACTTTTGCCACTCAAAGATTTGTAATACTGGATCACTTTCCTCAATAAATAAATGACCAAGTATAATATGTTTGTCTTATTTGTTGTGTTCTCTTTATCTACTTTTAGGACCTGTGTGAAAATCTGATGATGTTCTAGATCATATTCATGCAGAAATATAAAAAAATCTAAAGAGTTCACACTGAACTTTCAAGCACCACTGTAAAGTAAAATTGTATATCTAAACTGGAGTTTCTGAGCATGTTAATAATAAGAGCACGTTAAAAATTACTTAATAATAAATAAACTTCAGACTTCTACACAATACCATACAATTTCAGTTCATAATCAATGATTTGATATTTGACGATAGTACTGAATGTGCTACAATATGATTCAATTTAGTATCTTCTGACTGATATGTTATTAACCTTGTTCGAAATTCTGGGTAAGCCTAAAGGTAATGCATTATGTTTTATCTAGGCCATCTAACATAAAAAATATGCATGTAACTGCTCACATCTGAATAATTTAATAACAATATTAACATCTGGGTATTACATTTAATATGCCATAATTATGAGTTAACAATCATGCCCCAATGTGGCTAAAATAAAAAATAATGATAAAATCTCACCAGCGAGCCTGCATTGTTGGTTGAGGATGTGTTGTGTGTGGCCTGCCTGACAGCAGATAATGCCATACACACCCGGAAACATGGAATGTTTTCATCAAACTCCTGTGAAATTAAACACATCATTAAGTAAAGTGGCTGGTGTCAGCATTACCCATGGTAGTTCCTGATATTTATTATGGCTCCCTGTTGTCACCCTGTTTTTATATCTATATTTTGAACATTTTTATTAGGACACACACACTAAATGTTTGTGTTTACTCTATAGAGTTATATAACCATCACATGCTCAAATTTTTCCACACAAACGAGATTAATTACTACTAGTAATTCTGATTAATAATAATAATAATAATAATAATATAAATTTATGTGCAGTACCTGTGCAATCTCATGTGAAGGTTCTTCTAGAGCTTTGAACGAGTCAAGAGTAATCTTCTCATACATTTGCCCATACATCTGGAACTGATCCACTGATTGTGCGGACATGTCCTGCTGAGGTCACAAATTGTGTTAATTTGAGAATACTGCAAGATTTATATAAAAATAAGAATTAAAAAAATTACACAGATCAAGACTATAACACAAAAATGTATGTTGTGTGATGTCAGACCAAAGGTACACGTCCAGAAGAAGAAAAACGCTCAGCACTCCAAGTGTTTTGGACGGTATCAGTGCATGGCTGCGTGGCAGTGGCATAGTATAAAAGGGCCCGTCTGGAGGGGTCTCCTCTTAACAAACGGCTAACTCTGTGTTTCTTTTGTGAACCTTTCCAGAAGACTCCACCGATTAGGACGACAATGCTCCCTGGATGCCCAACGTCACTGCTCCCCTGCGTATGTGATTTTGCCACTTTGGGAACCCCGCTGCGATGCTGCACAGCTCTCTCCTCATGACCATTCTCAGCTGGGAAGAGGGATCACCAGACCACTGTCCACACACCCTTCACATCCTTCACGCCTCTTCTTCATGCTGCCCATTTATTTTGAGTTTGTAGTTTTTGCAAACAAAACTGCACTAATTCTCCTCAAATCGTCTGTGTCTGTGCTCTGCCTGCCGCTGCTGTGAGTCTCGCTACACTTGTGGAGAATGCAGGCATTAAGCACAGACACTAACCCCACTGGAAACAAGGAGATGGAGCTGAGAACCTAGTGGGAGAGCAAACGGCAAGACACACTTCAGTGCGAAGTGTCGAGGAAGAGTTCAGTGCCAGGGTAGATCTCGCCAGAGCTGCCACTGCTCCCCTCCCTAGCCCCTGCCAAGTTAATCAACACACCCAACCGAGACTCGCCCAGACAGATGCCGGAAAAAGTCTGCTGGAGTTTAATTCATGGATTGGGGCAGTGGTTAAGGCACTGGCCTACTGATCAGAAGGTCGGGGGTTCAAGCCCCAGCACTGCCAAGCTACCACTGTTGGGTAGCTTGGCACCACCCTTGAGCAATGCGAAGAAAACAATTTGTATGTGAAGAAAACAATTTCACTGTGCTCTATTGTATATGTGACCAATAAAGACTCATTATCATTATAAAGGAACAACTGAAAAGGAAGAGGTCCCTCCTCGTGCACGGACTGTACGAAGCCTCAAGTCCTTCACCTCGCAGACATGAACAGCAATTGTCAGGTGAGGGGATGACCAGCCATAGCCGCCCCATGCACGGTGCAGGCCAGGACGTCACAAGGTCCCTTCCCCTGGAACCCCTATCCGCTGCTCACACCGGAAAGCTCCTGTGGGCCATCTGGGCCCGCCATGTAGAGAACCCACCCTGTGCACCCACCCAGAGTCTGAAACGTGGCTGAGGGAACCCCTGGACCTCAGGAAGTGCAGTGGCAGAGGATTGATTTACTGCCCTTAGTGGCTGAGGAGCAAAGGACCACAAAGACTATAGGCAAATAAGCAAAGGAAGGAGAGTTTTCCAGAGAACTGGAGGACTTGAGTAATAGACCCGGGGATGAACCTCCCGAAACGGGCCTCTGTCAGGATGTCCAATGGAGAAATAGTAGACAGGGGGGCTTAAAGCGGAGCAGGTATCCTCATGAAAGGTAAATGCTACTTGCGTACTAATAGAGATTTTAAAGTTTCATGTTCAGGGATTGTTTAACCCTAGCGTCCTTCTGGGGAATACAGGTCTGGAGCACAGCAAGAAAAAGGGAACATATATAACCAGGTTTGACTAAATGGGAGATGCATGACTCCGACACAGCAGATATGAGAAACAAGGTATAAGTGCAGAATGCCAATGGCATTGCCAAGCAGGGTGTGGGTGGCAGCGGTCAGGTTGTAGTACAGTACAAACAGGAATCTCCAGCCACGAAGCAGAGGCCAAAGTGAGTACTCCCTTGCCCAGCCGCAACACCTGGCCTCATGATGCCGTAAGCAACACCGGGCCACATCCCCAAAGAGTGGTGGCAGTAGGCTCGGAGCTAAGGAGGGGGGATGTGACATCGGACCATAGGTACACGGCCAGAAGAAGAAAAATGTTCCTCGTTCGACTACCGCTGAGGTGCTAAAGGGACAGTTCCCTTTCAGCACCCCTAGTGTTTTGGATGGTATCAGCATGTGGCTGAAAGGCAGGGCAGTCCAAATCACACGTGGCTAGTAATCACTGATTGCAACGACAGCTTCTACCATCCAGGAGGCATAAAAGGGCCCGCTGGGAGTATCAAGAGGAGCGGTCTCCTCTTAACAAATGAATAATTCTGTATTTCTTTTGTGAACCTTTCCAGAACACTCGGCTGATAAGGATGAAAATGCACCCTGGCTGCCCAACGTCACTGCCCCCCTGTGGATGTGATTTTCCCACTTTGGGAACCCCACCGCGATGCTGCACAGCTCTCTCCTCATGACCATTCTCAGCTGTGAAGAGGGATCACCAGACCACCATTCGCACACCCTTCACATCCTTCACTCATCTCCTTCACACTGCCCATTTATTTTGAGTTTGTAAATATCGTTAATAAAACTGCACTAGTTCCCCTCAAATCGCCCGAGTGTCTGTGCTCTGCCTGCCGCTGCTGTGAGTCTTGCTACAGTTGTGTATGTGGTTTGTTCATTTATTTGTTCAATCATTATAGAACATCAAATTAATTCATTCGTTCATTCCCAATTTCATGTTTGATGAGATTCCTTACAAAAGTATACAGATTTTTACCTGTTCTTTCAACACCTGACTCGGTATAGTCCACTGAAACTTTTCACTCTGTCCGAGCTGATGGACGAGGCTGAATCCATGTGTCTCACAGATGTTGCGTAGCAGAAATATCTGTAACCACGAGTTGCCAGTCTTAGACAAAAACTCTTGCAGGTTTCGCAGAAGATGCCTGCACTCTTCAGCCTCAACTGTGACCGCTAAAGTATAAAACATTACACATAATTTATATTAGAACGATTTTACAGGGATTTACCCTTCTCCCTCAAAAAAGTTTTAAATTGAAAGCAAAACATGACTGCGCTTCTATGAAGTCCGTGTTAATCCAACTACATTATTGATTTGTTTCATTTGTACTGTAATTATTTTCAGATTAAAAGGTCTTCAGTTGCCCTAAAAAGTGTCCTAAATTTATCCTGGGCTAAAAAAATTGAATGGTTTAGCCTATTAAAATGACCTGTTGCAGGTCTCTAAGTGCTACTTCTGAAATTTGGTGAAATTGGCTAGAAGAACAAAAGGGCTAGAAGGAGCTTGAAATGTGGAGGAGGATGTCACAGTGCCCAATGAACGTTATGTGCTTCGAGCTGAACATAATAGAAGGATTCATAGTTTAAAAAATAAAAGAGTATTAACTAAGTGCATGTAAAATACAAGTACATGGAAAATACAAGCCATAGTTAATTTTATAAAACTTGGTCAATGCTCTAATATTTGGACCACAGAACTTGTCCATCCAAATTCTTTTAATAATTAACGATTGATGATATTTCGTAATTTTGGTGTGATTCAGATGAATTGTCTAGGAGGAATTAAAAAAAGAAGGTTACATAAGTGGGCAGGACTAAATCATCCAAACGGGATCTTTGTGTGTCTCACGAAGAATCTGACTGTAAAATGATACTGTAGCTCACATCCTAGCAGGTCAAAAAAATACTGCATCACCATCAGGCCAATGCTAAGCCTTATATACCCAAGTGTTTTAGGACAGTAAAATTCACATGAATAAAAAGACAAATCTACAGAGTTAAAGTAACAATCCTGATGGACCTTCAGACAGTACAATCCTGATGGCATCAGAGGCAACCGTGATGGCAAACCGCAGTTTTGCGATTTTGTGTAGATCCTCAGAAATCATGTTCTGGTCAGACTCGTTGAACTCACAGGTATCAAAACATTTGATTGCCTTGTTGATGAGACGGCCTTGATTGGAGAAGTGGATGTGATCCTGCAGGACATTTTATTAAAAATAACAGATCTTTAAGCTTTCTCACTTAGTGCCATATTCAGAGTTGAGTTATGCACACATAAATAAAATGTAAAATAACAGGATGTACTGGATCAAGTGCTGTTCTATGGCCTGCATCAGTGGGGTGATCCGTGGAATACATAAACCCTGTTAAGTGAGATGGCTATGAAGACCGCATTGTATTTTAGATAGGGCTGAGATGTTTGCTGGTGTCAGGTTACTTCAGGTTATTGTGTTTACAATTTCTAATTTATCTTATCTTTTAACCCCTTTTGCCGGTAGCCAAAAAATGGCATTTTTGTCTGTTTTGGGGGTACCTGTGTTCAGCACTGATTTGTTTTGTGATATCACATACCACAGTAGTGGTTATTGGCTCATATGAAAGTAGACACTTAAGACTTTAAGAATTAGCAGTTATTTCAAGTATTTTTTCTTTTACCTAGCCTACCTGGGGCAATATATTGAATTTTTTTTTAAATTATAAAAAAAATTGTTTACTTTTAACTCAAATGTTATATCTTCACAGCAAATGTTGATATCAACCCCATTCCTGGTCTTAAAGATGCCCCAAGTACTTGTCCATGAACACCCAAAATATGAGGAAGTTATCTCTAACCACAAAAATTGTGTGGAAGGTTATCCAAACACAGGTAAAAACCTCTCCAAAATGGCACAAAACCTCTCCAAATGGCACCAAACCTCTCCAAATGTCATAAAATGTCTCTAAATGACATAAAACCTCTCTAAATGGCACAAAGCCTTTAAAATTTGCAGACTTCTAGAAATAGAAAACTTTTTTTCTTTTAAAAAAGGTACAAAATAGCCTCTCCAAATGGCACCAAACGTCTCCCTTTGATTTTCTCAGCCTCTGAGTGGTCAATCATGTCGAGTTTGGGCTTGTTTGAAAGCTAGAAGTGTCTAGGATTGGTGTTACTTCCATGTACATTGCTGTTTGTGTATTTATTGTGTTGGTGTCTAAAAAGCCTTTTACACTAGTGTTCTGGACCTTTCCACACACTCTTTATACACAACCGAATGTATGAAAGCTGCTAGATGAATAAAGTTTATTATTAAAACGATTGGGAGTTATATGAGAAAAACAGCTCTGGCAACAGACCTCGATGCTGCGCACCACCATGAAGTAGATTTCATCAGCATTCCTCTCGTTTGATTTCACAGCCTCTTCAATGAACCTCTGAAGCTGAGGAGCTGTTTCCTCCATTCTGCCCAGAAAACAAACACCAGTTCTTAATCTGAGAAGCTATTTCAACTAAATAATATAGTATATAAAATACATATTCCTGCACTGCTGCATTCTGGATTCTGATTGGTCAGAAGTGAGAACAGGAACTTGCTTTATTGACATTAGACAACATTTAATGTAACTATAAAATGAAGAAAAAGAGTCCTTTTTTAAATAAATAAAAATGGTAACTTTTGTCAAAGTACTCCACTTCTCCACCCTGTCACTCAGTATTTTTCTATAACAGCAATACACAGTGTTTATTAATTATATTGTGTCAATGCCAACATTACGCTGTACCAATAAAGATAAATACTGCAAGAAAACCATTGGTATAGTCCAATTCATTAGAAATAAGTACTCACAATTATTAGATCCAGTGTGTCATTTTTTAATGTGCTAGACACAAACTATTCAAAGATCAAAGATACAAACGAACACAATACCCGCATTTGAGTAGGATCTTGAGTATGAGAGACTGGACAGCCGGGTCTGGGTTCATGTACTGCAGTAATGTGGACCTCTCACTTGTAGCTGTGAAAATACGTTGTAAGATATTTATATCCCTGAAGATGAAACAATTGTATACACTAAAGATGTTCATTCTTATTTACATTTTGATATACTTTACTCGGACATGCAATATCAAACAACATATATTTTCTTTTGGTAGCTTAATTCTCTAGACCAATTTCACTACTACAACTTTATGAAAAGGTTTTATTAATTCAATCATTTTTTTCTGCATTTATTATCAATCTGTATTTAATGTAAAATAAAACACTGTCTACAAACTACATGTCACATAAAGTTCTTAAATGATTACCTTGTGGAGATGGGCTACATCTTACATAGTCCATGAGTTTGTTCAGTACGCTGTCAGTCAGTTCCTCTTTGCTTTTGACAAAATTCCACATGAACTCCACAAAGAACGAATTGCACTTTCTTCTGAATCTGTTCACTTTGAGAAAGGTTTCTCTGGGAAAAGGGGGAAAGAAAGACAAATGAACTCATGCACACTTATACGTTTCTAAAAGTTTTAATTTCTGAATTTCTGGCCACCAAAATAAAATGACAAACAGTAAATCGGGATGTTCCTACTTGGCCACAACTCCACAAGGCTTGTAATTTTGTTTGATCTGTTTTTTGCATGTCCTACACTGCGTGTCATTGTGCGCCTTTAAACAAGATATGTGAAACATGTGTCCACATTCAACCTCAGCTGTGTCGTCCTCTGTGAAGTCCTTATCACAGTAGCCACACATGACTCTGATGACACAAAGAACAAAAAATTTACTGTAACTGCTTAACTTTTAATTATTATATTGGTAGTAAAGTAACATTCAATAGTAAATATGATAAAACATACAACAATTATTGGCACCCCTATGAATTCATATGAGAACAATATATTTGAAGTATATTCCCATTGATATTTAAAATTTTTTTAGTACACCTGGGTGACTAGGAACAGGAAATTGTTCAACCATGACTTCCTGTTTCACAGGGGTATAAATATGAGGTAACAAAGAGGCCAAATTCCCTTAGTCATTCGACCAAGGAATATATCTGTGATGTGCGGTTAAAGGTGGTTGAGCTTCACACAATGGGGCGTGTCTATAAGAAAATAGCACAAGCATTGAAAACGCCCATTTCCACTATCAGGGCAATAATTAAGAAGTTCCAGTCAACTGGAAATGTTATGAATCCACCTGGAATTGGACATGTGTCTATATCGTCTCAACGCACTGTGAAGAGGAAGGTTCGAGGGGAAAAAACATCTCCAAGGATCACAGCTGGAGAACTGCAGAAGTTAGATGTGTCTTGGGGTCAGAAAGTCTTCAAAACTACAATCTGAAGTCACCTTCATCACCACAAGCTCTTTGGAAGGGATTCAAGAAAAAAGCCTCTACTCTCATCCAAAAACAAACTGGAGCGTCTTCAGTGTGCCGACACTACTGGAACTGCAAATGGGATCGGGTTCTACGGTCAGATGAAACCAGAATAGAGCTTTTAGGTAATAAACACAGAGGTGGTTTTGGAGCACACAGAGAGGTAGCCGTATGGAAAAGTCCCTCATGCCCACGGTTAAATATGAAGGAGGATCTTTAATGTTTTGGGCTGTTTTTCTGACAGAGGACCTGGACATTTTGTTAGGATACATGGCATCATGGACTCTATCAAATATCAACAGATATTAAATGAAAATCTGACTGCCTCTGCCAGAAAGCTTCAAATGGGCCGTGGTTGGATCTTCCAGCAGGACAATGATCCAAAACATCATCAAAATCAACACAAAAATGGTTTAATGACCACAAAATCAAGGTCCTGCCATGACAATCCCAGTCCCCTGACCTGAACCCCATAGAAAACCTGTGGGGTGAATTGAAGAGGAGACTCCACCAGCGTGGACCTGAAATGTGAAGGATCTGGAGAGGTTCTGTATGGAGGAATGGTCTCAGATCCCTCACCATGTATTCTCCAACCTCATCAGTATTGACTAAAAGGGTGCCAATAATTGTTGCACACCTATATTTAACAAAGATTTTTTGATAAACCTGCATTGTGGTTGCAGTTGTTTGATATCTATGAGAGCAGAGCATCTTTGTGAATTTTTCTGAACAAAGGTTAAACAATAAAGACAATTTTTCACAGCCTTCTTTGCTCATATTTACCAAGGGTGCCAATATTATTGTGTGTGTGTGTGTATATATATATATATATATATATATATATATATATATATATATATATATAAGTTGTTGTTGCTTTCATTTGACAGACTCACTTGAACACATTACAAGCATTCTTGCTACATTTAGTCAGAGTCCCTGTGACATTATCGATCACAAACTCCATCTGCTTCCCTTCTTCTGAGTTTAGTTTCTGTACAGATAAAATATCAAGCATTATTTACAGAAAGATAATTAATAATAAATAACAATTTATTCAACTGAAAAGGGATGAAAAAAATATGTCATACCTTCCATGCAAACAATAGATTTCTCACGAGAAAGGTCAGCAGTTTTTTTTCCATTTCGTTTTGTAGGAGGTGATCCATCAGTAGATAGATTATCCAGGTACTTTTCCAGAGTAGTCTAGAAGAGAAGAAATATGATACAGGTTTCGGTGAACTTGGTTTTTGTTGCATAAATGTCTGTAACTGAAATATTATGCAACTTGCTATTTCCAGGTGTTGATCGAGTTGTTACTTTTCAGAGAAGTTTTTTTTCAGAGATAATTTTTTCTTTTTGGCAAAAATACTTGAGCGTGTTGTTGCCTCTTAATTGTGTAATCATCTTACAATTAATAACCTATTTGAACCCCTTCAGTCAGGTTTTCATAAATTTCACAGCACTGAAACGGCGTTGGTCAAAGTTACCAATGACTTGTTGATGGCCTCTGATTCTGGAGCTACCTCACTTCTTATTCTTCTTGACCTTAGAGCTGCTTTCGATACTGTGGATCATGGTCTTTTACTTACCCGCCTGGAAAGTGTTTTTGGTGTGTCTGGGACAGTTTTAAACTGGTTTAAATCCTATTTTACTGACCGTTCCCAGTTTATTTCTATGGGTGGCTACAGGTCTGACACTAGCTCTGTGCTTACTGGTGTTCTTCAGGGTTCAGTTTTAGGCCCTCTACTCTTCAATATTTATCTATCTCCACATGGGCAGCTGCTGCGATCGCTTGGCCTCCATTATCACTTTTATGCTGATGATACCCAAATCTACATTCTAAATCTGTTGAAAACATTGATGTTTTTCTTTCTGACTGTATTTCTGAGATAAAAACATGGATGAATAATAACTTTCTGTGCCTGAACAGCGGGAAACCTGAGGTTATGCTTATAGGTTCCCGTCATCAAATTCGCAAAGTTCCCTAACCCTAACCCACTGTCTCTGTCTGTTGGTGGCTCTGTTCTAGAGACCCAAAGTAAAATGAGGGAACTTGGAGTAATTTTTGATACCAGTCTTACATTTGATTTTTTTGTTTAGAGCACTGTTAAAGCATCCTTTTTTCACCTCAGAAATATAGCAAGACTGCGCCCAATGCTAAACTTCTCTGTGTCTGAAAAGCTGATGAACTCATTTGTTGTCACTCAGTTGGATTACTGTAATGCCGTTTTAGCCAGAGTTTCTAAATCCATAATCAATAAACTGCACTATGTTCAAAACTCTGCTGCAGGATCCCGACTGGAACCAGGAAATACAATCATATTACTCCTGCACTAGAGTCCTTACACTGGCTCCCGGGCAGGTTCCGTGTCGATTTTAAGATTGTCATGTTGACATACAAGGCATTACATGGATTGGCTCCGCATTATTTATCTGCTTTATTTATCCGTTTATTAATCTAAATGGGTAGTGGGAGGAGAGCACTTGGCTTCAGGAATACAATTACCACCAATTTGAGCATACATGGACAATATGACAACCATGACTACAACAGTAGCCTGCACTAATCAATTATTGGGCAAGTTAACCAATACCATCGAATGGGCGCGAATGCAATTCAAGCCCACTAAATCAAGGGGCATCTCTATAGTTAAAGGTAAAGTGGTAGATAAAACGTTGTTCATTAATGGTGAGGCAATACCAACAGTGTCTGAGAAGCCAGTGAAGAGCCTTGGGAGATGGTACGACGGGGATCTAAAGGACACAGTTCATGTGGGAGAAGTTAGACAACAAGTGGTGGAAGGGTTGAAGAGCATACACAGCAGCGCTTTACCAGGTAAATTAAAACTCTGGTGCTTTCAGTTAGGCCTACTACCAAGGTTGCTCTGGCCACTGACCGTGTACGAGGTTTCTTTGACAGCAGTAGAGAAGCTGGAAACTTTAATCAGTTCATACATGAGGAAATGGTTGGGAGTTCCACGCTGCCTCAGCAGAGTGGGGCTTTATGGTAAAGGAATACTGTAGTTACCTGTCTCTGCTTTAACCGAGGAGTTTAAGTGCGCCAAGGTCCAACTGGAAATGACATTAGTAGAGTCACATGATAAATGCGTAAGGGAGGCAGCACTTGTGTTGAAAACTGGAAGAAAGTGGGTGGCAAAGAAAGCTGTGGATGATGCAAAGGCTTCCCTTCAAATTGGTGATATTATGGGGCAAGTTCAGCATGGAAGAGGGGGTCTTGGTTTAAGATCAGCTCCGCCTACATGGCACAAGGCAGCCCCAGCACAACGGAGGAAGCTTGTAGTTAACGAGGTGCAAAAGCAGGAGGAGAAGATGAGGTGTATAAAGGCCATTTCTCAGGGCAAGCAGGGAGAATGGATGAGATGGGAGAGTGTGGAACAATGCAAGATTGACTGGCAAGACCTATGGGCAATGGAACAGAGCAGGATCCTTATAAGGTCAACGTATGATGTTCTTCCATCACCGCAGAACCTAAACCTTTGGGTAGGAGAGGATCCCTCATGTCCTTTGCGTTCATCATCTGCAACATTAAGGCACATCTTGACAGGATGCAAGGTGGCTCTTAGCTAAGGATGGTTTACTTGGCACCATGACCAGGTGCTGCGATGTTTGTCATTAGCATTGGAAGACAGGTGTAACACGACCCATAAGTTGCCACCTGATCCATCAAAACAGTACATACAAAAGACAATATTCCTCCGTCCAGGAGAGCAACCACCAAAAGGTGTTAAAACCAATCCTAGCCCAGGACAACTGGAAGCTGCCAGAGATTGGAAAATGCTGGTAGATGTCGATCAACGGCTTATTTTTCCACCTGAGATTGCCACCACAAACCTTCAACCAGATATAGTCTTGTGGTCTGCGTGTTGCCTTGTTCACCTGGTAGAGTTAACAGTGCCATGGGAAGATGCTGTAGATGAGGCGTATGAGAGGAAGAAATTGCGGTATGCTCAACTAGCCACTGAAGCAGAACAGCGAGGATGGAGAATTTAGGTTTACCCAGTGGAAATAGGATGTCGAGGATTTGTGGCACACTCTACAACCCAGTTTCTTTTGATGTAGGATTTAATGGCCAAGAGTTGCGTTGCACAGAGAAGAATTTATCTGAAGCAGCAGAGAGGAGCAGCAGTTGGCTGTGGTTGAGACGGAAAGATTCTGGTTGGGGAGTTCAAACACAATAGAAAGAAAGAAAGGTACAGGTAAATTAGCTGGGCTGAGTTGAGTGGGGAACGGAGGGGGGTGATTCTGGGACGCCAGAATCACTGTCGAGCCCTCTTGAGGTGTCGTGGGCTAGTCGACGAAACACAGAGGATGGATGGTGCCCACTTGAAGACCCCAGGGATGTACCCTAGTTAGCTCAACCAAAATAAGCAGATCCCTGGAATCAGCTATCAACACCAAACTGAAGGACATTACATGGAAGGAAGCGTAAATGGATGGAAACACATAGGGACACTAGTTTACTGTGAAGTGATATCTGGAGTTGGTGCTTATCTTGGCGAGAGCCAAGTTCGCTGGCAAAATGAGCATGAAGTTTAACATCTATTCTCATGTAATGGAAATCATTATTATTATAATTAACTTTTATATATTTAATTTTTTTTCTGTGTACTGCTAATTTTGTGTACAGTGCTTTGAGAAGCTGCTTTTAAAGGTGCTTTATAATGTAACATTTATTATTATTATTATTATTATTATTATTATTATTATTAAAAATAATATATTTTTTTATTAATTATTATTAATAAGAATGACACCTTAAATGTCTTTTTTTTTCTTCTATTGACTGATTTAGCATAACATACCTGATTTTTGTGATTAGCATTTCTGCATTTTCAGCATAAAGAGTCACCAGAGAGTCCTCTGAAAGGATCAAGTCAACAGTCTCAGACAGGGACTTCACTTTCTTTAGCCACTCCTGGCAGCTGGGTAAGTCTTTCAGCTCACTTTCTTTCGGGTGAAGGCCATTAAGTACCTGGCTGAGGGCCTTAAAAAAAAAAAAAAAAAATATATATATATATATATATATATATATATATATATTATGTCTACATTACTTATGTCAAATATATTGTCTCTGACCGTGCTCTTTTGATGATGAATAACTCTTGAATGGCAAAAATAAAAATCAAATAAAAATAAATCTTACCTCAGTTGCTTCCCCTGCAGTGACCACATCTTTGTTTTGGAAAACCAAACTGTAGAAAAGTTGATGGTTGTCGTGCATGTATTTATTAACTACATACAGCCAGGGCAGAGGGACACAGTCAGGATCATTTCCCGTTAAATTATGATAAAGACGTGGTGTGAGTCTAGTAAGTGTTTCTGAAAAAGACTGTGGGACAGAACAAGCACACATTTGTTCAAAGGTTTATTAAATATTTTGAAAAGGAGGATAAAAGAATCTGGTCCATTCTTTCCTGACTGCTATGCCTGAAGCTGGCTGATGTTTTTGGGAATTATTGGAGGAAACCACGGAACCCAATTGAAACCTACAGACACTGGGAAAACGTGATACTCGACGCAGACAGTAAGCTGAACTCAGAATCAAACCACAGTATTAACTTTGGTCTAAACATACAACTGGGCAGGTGGACATCTAAACATCAACTAATTATGCAACATTAAGCCAATGACTCAACAATAGACTTTACTGTAATTCTCCAGACTTTTTTTGACCACAGGAGCAAATCAACTAACTATTTATCAAGAAATATAGCAGGTTTAATTTTGACCCACCTTATTTAGGTCATGTGGATATGATGGCATTGAGATGTTTACAAGATCTTCAGAAAACACGGCAAACAGTTCATGGCCTTTTGTGATGTTTTTAATCCAGGGAAGTGGTATCAGTTCTTCAAACATCTCCAAGTACTCCTTAGTAGGCTTAACAGATGGTCCTTGAAGTATATACAATTGAGTAAATATCATACATACATACAGTCTCCTCTGAAAGTTTTGGAATAGCAAGGTCAATTCTTTTTTATTTCTGCTAGGGTTGTTCCCAACATGAAGCCCAATCTGGATACCCCAGTAATAAACAGATACGACAGTATCACTTCCTTCCTTTATTGAATTAGCCTTAAGTTCTTGAAGGTATTTTGATACATTTAGTCATATCTCTCTATGTTAGCAAGAACAATAGACCCCCAACATCCTAACCACTCTTACTTCAAAGTGTCCCATTTCACAGAAACTACGCTTGTGCCTGTTATTGAGAAGCTTGTTGCCGCTAGACCAGCCAAACTGTCATCAGCCCTCATTCTTCAAGACCTTTCAGCTTGGTTATCACCCTCATATTTCTGCTTGGATCTCAGCATATTTGGCAGACATCTCATCCTGGACCCTGATCAGCTGAAACTAAACCTAGCAAGACTGAGCTGCTGTATTATTGTATTATTCTAATATTTTGAGATACTGAATTTTTGGAGCTGTAACCCATAATCATAAAGATTAAAACAAAAAAGATTTAATATTTCACTTTATGTCTAATGAATCTAGAATATATGAAAGTTCCACTTTTTGACTTAAATTACGGGAAAAAAATGAAGTTTTCCACGATATTTTAATTTTCTGAGATCCACCTGAATACCTCAGCTATGTACTCTCACTGTGAAGCCTTCCCACAGACTTGCAGTTAAACCACTTCACATGTTCTTGCCATTTATATTTATCTTTAGTTTTGCAATGGTTTCTAGTAATTTTGGTATTAGTTATTCTAATCTTCTCTCTCATTAGCATCCAAACAGTCCTTGGTCTATCTTGTCAATTTCAGCACAAGTAGTTCAATTCAATTCAATTCAATTTTATTTGTATAGTGCTTTTTACAATAGACATTGTCTCAAAGCAGCTTTACAGAAATATCAACATGGTATACAGATATTAAAGGTGCGAATTTATCCCAACTGAGCAAGCCACTGAGTGGCGACGGTGGCAAGGAAAAACTCCCTAGTAGTGTAATGTAAAGTAATGTCAATTTAAAACAAAGTATGTACAGATGAAGCATCAGTGTTCATCTTTCAAGCAGCTCAAACATCTTGCATGTGCATGCATTACCTTTCAGATTGATGACACATGACCAGATCTGCTCAAATTTCTCTTGTAAAGCCCAGATAAATGGGAAATGACATGTCCATGACTTAGTCTGGTCTCCACTCGTTGACAAGACAGATACCTGGCCTTGATTGCTGTAAAATCGAGCAGAATGAAAATATTCAAATACTCAAAATTATAAACTAATCTAAATTATAGTATGGTAAGTCCCAAGATTTAATACATACAAAAACATATATAATGCATTCATAAATATATACGTATTTATAACAGCATTGATCATGGGACTAGTTAGACATTAGAGTTCTGCAAGATGCTTAAATAAATTTGAATTCATTTAATATATATATATATATATATATATATATATATATATATATATATATATATATATATATATATATATATATATACACACACACACACACACACACACACACACACACACACAGTCCCCTCTTTGGATTTGATATCAAAGATGATTATTGTAAGGTCAACTCAGTTGATGAACTCCATTTCCTATACCAATTTCTGATCATACAAACCTGTTCCCAATCATTCCCACAATCCTTATAAACAGACTTTCACCACAGACTTTTTGCGAAGTATATAAAAAGTTTGTTAGTTCACCTGATGTCACGAAGCCAGTTTTAGCCAGTTTTTGATATCACTACTCTGGTTTGACTTCAACTGTGTTTCCTGGTCTACGTTCTCTGCATTGCCGAGTATATACAGTTTGTTGACTGACTGAGCTAAACCTGTTTTTGACCCTGATCTTGTTTCAGTGTTTTGGATTTATCAGCCTATGTCTCATTAAAAGACGCTATAATATAGTATTCAAAATAGCAGAATACTTTGCTGACAACATGGATGCAGAAGGAGAGCCGGATCAGCAGCATGCCCTCATGGCTCATGGACAGTTGATGGGAGAGCAGCAGCAGCGTTTGGCCAACCTCAACGCAAAAGTTAACCTCCTTTCCCAAGCTCTCACCTCCACTGAATCCCTCTGCAGGCCAGCTCCAGCAACCAGCCCGTTGATGTAGACGATGGACAAGCTCCTAGGTGACGCATCTCAGGGAAATGGTTTCTTACTGCAATGTTCTGTGTACTTGGCTAACCCGAATGGATGTCAGAGTACCAGAAGATTGCATGCTTCCTGAATCTACTCACTGGCAAAGTGCTGAAACAGGCCTGTTTCGGCACATGCTCGATCACTCACCTGAGGGAAAGGAGACTGGGGAGCTACTCCTGACCTTAGCCCAGGGTTCCCACTGGGTAGCGGAGCAGAAGATGGAATGAAATGGCCCTGAAAGCCATGTTTTGCTGGGGTCTCAACCCAGAGATGTTGACAGAGATGGCCTGCTGCGCTGACCAACTCTCGCTCGACTCCCTCATCAACCTTGCCGTCCGCCTCGATCACCTGCTCCACAGTCCTACTGCAGTAGGCCTGACCACTTTATTGGGCAATATCCCCTCCACACCAAGTCCCATCCAGTCTTGAGTGGGATCTCACTTGTGGTCATTGTCAGGTCTAAGCAACCAATCATCATGGGCTGGTCCGACAAGCAAATCACACTCTGGTCTTCTCACTGCCACCACCACTGTCTCCAGGCACCTCAGCTTACCATTGCATCTACGTTGGTGGAAGCCCCAAGCAACACACGCCTTTCATGATCCCCTCCGAGTACCTCAACATGAATGAGGTCTTTAGTAAGGCTAAGGCCAGCAGGCTACCTCCACATCGTTCCTATGATTGTGCTATTGGGCTGCTAACCAGGACCACTCCCCCTCACAATCAGATTTACCTCCTGTCTGTAGCAGAACAGCAAATGATTGGCAAGCGAAGTGCTTCCACAAGGGTACATCCGCCAGTCCACTTATCCCACTTCAGCTGGGTTCTTCTTTGTGGAGAAGAAAGGGGGCAGCCTCAGACCCTGCACTGACCATCAGGGATTAAACCAGATCACTTTCAAGTACCAGTACACTCTGCCACTGTTCCTTGCAACCCTCAAGCAGCTCTGCTCCCGCTCCACCGACATTTTCACTAAACTGGACCGCTGCAGTGCATAAAACCTAGTGTGGATCCAGGAGGGGGGCAAGTGGAAGAAGGTATTTAGCACAACCAGCTATATGTGAAGGGGGAGAAGTGCAAGGTCCATCAACACACCGTCACATTCCTGGGCTACATCATCAGCCCAGACGGCATATCCATGGACCAGACCAAGGTGGCTGCTGTCACCTGCAACGATTCCTTGGCTTCGTCAACTTTTACAGATGCTTCATAAGGGGCTTCAGTTCCATAATGCACCTCCTGACATCGCTTCTCAGGAAGGGACCTAAGCACCTGGTCTGGAACCCCACAGCCATGGAGGCTCTTAACCGGCTCAAGACCACTTACACCACAGCTCCCATCCTCAAACACCCTGACCCTCAAAGCCCTTCACTGTCAAGGGACATGTGACTGAGATGAGGGTGGGAGCCATCCTGTCCCAGCAGTTCAGAGAGAAGCCAAAGTTACATCCTGTGGCATTCTTTTCTAAAAAGTTTTCCCCAGCCGGGCAAAACTATGACATTGGAAATCGTGAGTTTTTGACCCAAATCTTGTCTCTCATTTTGGGTTTGATTGCCTATCTCTCATTAAAAGCCACTTTACTGCAACTGCATCCATCTCAGCCTCCTCTTACATGACAAACAGCTTTAATTTCCTGATCATTTCAAATTTAAAGTTAAAGACTGTAAAAGAAGCACATTCCGCCTCGATTAAGAATAACATATAATACTGACGTAGTGACTGGAATGTGCAACAGATCCCATTGATCCTCTTGAAATACATTCAACCAGAAGTCAGCCTTTTCAGATGGTTGATCACTGATCAGATTATCCAGGTTATTGTCTCCATCAATGACTGCCAGAATGTGGGCTAGGGCTGAGGCTACCCTGTCCTCCAGATGAATCCACAGCACATGCCTGAAAAGCAAATCTTATTATTTTTATACAAGTATTTAATATTTCTTCTTATTATTATTGTTTTTATCATAAGTCTAAATAAAATAAGTTATATACAATATTTATTTACCTAAATGAGCTGCCTTCAGCAACAAAGCGATCAGAAAGCGCCTGAGCAACAACCCAGTTCTCTTTTCCCCTCAATTTCTCCTGCTCTGAAAGAAAGCTGACTATTCTCCTTTCCAGTGATTTAATGAAAGCATCAGACACTGTTAAAAACAAATTCATTAATGTGCACCTTTAGTCATCATACTGCATGAAATAACAAAATATCATATACACTGCAGTAAACCAGGGTCAAGCACATAAAAAAATGATGAAGCAAAACATCATGGCAGCTGCTTACAACTTCCTGTTTATAAAGGGGTACCATTAAATGCAACAAAGCACTGCATTACCAAAGCAAAATTAATTACTCAGTAAAGGAATATTGTTTACAGTGAACTTCTCACCAGTGTATTTGTTTTGCAGCAGCCCATGGAGAATTTCTACACGTTTTGTTGCTCTCTGAGTGTTATCCACTTTGTCACGCATCTGCAAAATACCCTTCTGTAAAGACTTCTTCATTAACAAGTGCGTGTCAACCAAGACATCCTGCAATGGAAATTTAGGATTAAACATATAATGAAATTTAAAAAAACATTTTTTTTCAAGTATACCACTGAACACTAAAAAGACTACAAATCTTAACATAACCACAAAGAGCAAATTTATGAACAAAGAAGGATTGATCCTGAGAACATAAACATAACACAATGTACAAATGGCACCATGCACCCCTACACCACAGACAGATCTAATAGCACTGAACAGTGGACTCTAGAGCAAAATGGTGGTTAAAGGGATGCACAGTGAGCATTCCTCTACATATTAAAATAAAAAGAGCACTTTTTTTCCTCACTCCTGCCTCCTGAGCATCTGTGTTCCCCCGCCATGGCCTACAGTTGCCACACCACATGGTACCAAAGCGTGACAGGTCTGTCTGCATGAGGAGTGCAGTGTAGGAGCTTGTATAGCCATTCTATGAGCACACACACACACACACAGAGCTTACCTGTTTTTCAGAAAATGGGGGTTTAGGGCTTACCGTGTCAGGATCCTCTGTAAATTTGCAAAAGAATTAGTTTAACATTATATACCAAAATACAAACATTATATGATTACTGATGTGAGGACAAAAGGAATTAAAATCAGAATACAGGTTGCAAAATTATATCAACATTACCTGTAGCAGAGTAGGAACGTTTTGCGAGACATTCTGAGACAGTCACGCGCTGTAGCTCATAAATGTCGCCGGGAAATCCCGGAGTTGCAACTAGTTCATCTATGTGTAGTGAAACCCAGCCATCTAAAAAGACACATTTAGAGCCACATTTATGGCATTTAACAGATGCCCTTATCCAGAGCAACTTACAGAAATGCTTTGGAGTCTCTTTCAGTAAATCCTCATGCTGGTTCACCAGGTCAGGGACTAATAGTACACACATCACTGTACAGGTATGTGTACATTAGTTATAAAAGCTAAAGTGTCATGAAAAATGGCCACATATCGTATACAGACAACTCTCTACAAAAATACAACGTGATGCGTTCTTATAGTAGCAAGATTCTTACTGGAATCAAAATGCATTTTATTAAAAAAAACTTCAGTCATAGCAAAGGAAATCATTAGAAAATATTAAGTGTAATACATATAATACAAAAGTTTTTCATTCTCAACCACATTCAAGCTAAACTCAGCCTTCATATGTCATATGACATGTTCTTTCTATTTTCTGTATTTAATTACTCTGTAAACTGTGCAAATTAATACATTAAGCAGGAATAACCTCCAAATGTGGCAATAAATCCACAGCCTCCTGAAATCCGGGGCAGCCTTGTAAGAAGCACAACGTCAAAGGCAGCTCCACCTGAGACTGAACTTTTGATCCGTGCAATGCTGTGTCTGAAAGTCACACACATTTAAAAAAAACAAAGCTTTTAGTTGAATTATTTAATAGACATTATGAGATTTCTGGGGTGCATTTCCAGTCGGAGATTCTGGGTTTTAAAGTAGCATCTAGACCACCACCTTTAAACACCAGCACTTCAATAAAAGTCTAGCAGATTGCCAGCATATTACTGCATGAATATTCAGCAGCACATAAAATAGCACTTGATCCAGCACATTCTATTATTTTGCATATAATTTTTATATCAGGAGCTAACAGTTAATTAAGCACACAAAACTTTTTGTGTGATGTAGTTGATCTGACCATAAATTTAATTTGCTATTTTATATTGATTTGTTAAATTAAGAAAAAAATAATGGAATATTTTAATAAGCAATGTCTTCGTGTCTTTTGTGGGGGAAAAAAAATTGTGCACTTTAAAGGGATGGTGATATTTCAATTTCAATTTCAATTTCAATTTTATTTGTATAGCGCTTTTTACAATAGACATTGTCTCAAAGCAGCTTTACAGAAATATCAACACGGTATACAGATATTAAAGGTGTGAATTTATCCCAACTGAGCAAGCCACTGAGTGGCGACGGTGGCAAGGAAAAACTCCCTAAGATGTTTTAAGAGGAAGAAACCTTGAGAGGAACCCGACTCAGAAGGGAACCCATCCTCATCTGGGTAACAACAGATAGTGTGAAAAAGTTCATTATGGATTTATATGAAGTCTGTATGGCGTTAAGAGCAGCCGTAGTCCCAGCAGTCTGGAATTAAAGAAGATTTGAGCTCCATCCAGAGGCAGAATATTAATTGTTGTTGTTGTCCTTTGGCTGCACCCATTAGGGGTTGCCCAGCAGATCATTCGTATGATCCGCATATTTGATTTGCCACAGGTTTTACACCGGAAGACCTTCCTGATGCAACCTGATGCAAGGTTGGTTCCCTGCCTGTGAATCGAACCTAGTCTGTGGCAGTGAGAATGCAGGATCCTCATTGCTGGACCACCAGGGGACAGACGATGATGTAAAATAATTAATTAAATATAAATTCAATTAATTATTTACCAGTGTTTATGTATTTAATATTGTCCTCAGATGACATTCCACAGTGTTTTTCAGTCTATTTACAGCCAAAACATAACTTTCAGCAATACATATCATGGTTACATCAAACTATTAAACAGTGGCACTGGAATACATCTTACTGCAATTAATAATTAAAGTGAAGACCTCCATTTGTAATTAGAGGATACTGAGATCCAAATTGGGTGAACAGTCACTTTTCTTTATTCTTAATTGCCAATTTTAAGATGTTTCCAACTCTGTTTATAAATACATTAAATACATGTTCTTCATATCTCAGCAGAATGAAATATTGGCAAAAACCCCATTCAACGGCTTTGCAGTTTCAGTCTAAACTCCACATATAGCTAAACATTAATAATGGGTTTCTCTTTTTACCTCACACAGAAGAGAAGTCTCCGACTTTGTTTTGGATCATCAAAGTAAGACTGCAGTAGCAGGAGTTTGCGTGCTCCTGTGTCAATGCCAAGAAATTCACTAGAAGAAACAATACCTCATCACTTTTGTCACAACCTTGGCAAGCACCAGTAAGTCAAGCATTAATCTTTTATAATAGTACAGTTGAATTTGTTTATCAAACATAATTAGAAACTGATTATAAACCATCTTTTATAAGGCAGTAAAATCATTACCTCACTGTTTGAGAGAATGACTGCTCTGTGTAAAACTCGTTCAATAATAAGAGACAGGAATCGCTCTCTGTAATGTCAAGCTCCTTAGTCATTTTTTCCACATCTCTTTTATTGAGCAGTCGAGAATATGTTGATACCTGTTTTAAATAATATGTAATAATAAACACTCAAAATGGATTATTAAATAAAATTATATCATATAAAGTAAAGCATGTGGTGACAAATACACATGAAAGCGTACCTCAAGACAAATTCCATTGGTTTCAGCCTCTCTGTATTTTATTAAAGCCTCTATTAAGCTGCCATGTGGCTGCTTTGCAAAATACACCTCTAGAAACGTCTCAGACTTTTTTTTCATGTATTTTGTGGCTCTCAGAACTGAATCTGGAGTTGCACACTGCAGAAGCATTTCCTGGGCCATTTCAAGAACTTCCTCTCTCTCATCATGATCCAGTTCCTGGGACAATATTTGTGGGCAGCACTGTAAAAGTATAGATGCACATGTATCTTCTGTGTAGCCAACTATAGTGTCATATTTTTTCTTGGTGGTGATGTCCTGGTCGCTTTCAGTTGAATCCTGTGTCACAAATAAGTTTAGCCATTTCTCCAATTCAGCCTGCATCTGTTGAGCATGTTCAGGTAGAATATTACTAATCTCCAAGCAGTGTTTTTCCAGTCGATTTAGCAGTGGTGTAGGGAACTGCTCATACACCGTGCTTTTCTCTTCAATGACAATCAGTCGAAATTCATCTTTGACTCTGCATTTAACTCTGTGAGATCCTAGCCCCAGGTCAACATAGTAACTCCCGCCTAATTTTACATAGCACTGATTCAGAGCATCATAGAGACTCTCATAAAGGCTCTGAATATTGAGCAGGACAACTGACCTTCCTGTCTCCATGCATGTCTTTATTCTGTTTACTGTACGGCAAACCTGGGAGTATTCTTCATCGTGTGGGAATCCTGATCCAAAGATGATTTCAACATTGCTTTCATTAATTATGTTCTGGGATTTCAAAATCTGAAGAGCAGCATGATTGATTGTTGGCAGTAGAAGGTACCTGGAAGTAAACCCTGAAGTCCCTACATCCAGGCTTTCTCTAAGCAGTGAGACTGTGTCACATTTGTTTGTTCTCACTTTATAAATATCACAAAATATTTCCAGAACATTTACAGAATCCAAACCACCAAAATTCCTTTGCACAGCCCTGGTTAGCTCTTCATCTGATGGCCTGCCATTTGCTTCTATGGCATAGGACATAATCAACTTTATAAGACTGTAAAAATCTCTGAGTCCAAAGAATTCACTTTTCTGTTCATCAAGCACTCTTAAGTAGAACTCAGTAAGCTTGGGAATCAAACACCTAATCTCTGTGTTGACTGATTCCTTATCACTTGAACAAATGTCACGAGCTGTGTTTTCCAGCTCCTCTGTCACAGGAGATGTTCTCAGAACCAAAATGCCACGGTTCATCTTTGCTGGATCCAATGACCAGTTAGAAATTCCAATAAATCCAACTTTCTTGAACTCATCAGGACTTTCATCATCAACACATCCATATTCCAGTAGGGGGTGTAATGTTTTCAGTGGCATTTTTGGAGAGTCTTCTGCTAATCCAATTTCATCAAGGACCACAACAGCAACGTATTCTTTCAAATTTTTCTTTTTCTGGAACTGTGCACATTGCCTGAATATAGAGATGATCCCATCAGGAGATGAGTGTGGGCTGCACTGGAATGAGGCCAGCTGGGCCTGCTTGTATCCTTTAAAAAGATCCCTTGGGGAAGCCTTGCCTTGCATTGCGTGAGCAGCAATTGTCTTGGACAAAGATTTTGAACTTCCAGGTTTTCCAACCAGAAACAGTGGGATTCTTAAGTTCATGCACACAACCATCATGAATACATTTTCTTTCAGAGCTTTATTCTTTGCCACTGAAGCTGGACAGTCAACATTTGAGATGAATGCTTCTTCGCAAAGCTCAATCTCTCTCTGAATGTCAATGTCTGTCACTTCAACAGAGAAAGCTTTTGAAACTTGTTTTAAGTATTCATTTCGATTCTCCAGTGAAGCCAAGTAGCAGACTCCGATTGCAAGAATAAGAGACCGAACCAGATCATCGATGCTTCCTTTGTTTCCTCTAATTTTGTCAATTTCCTGAAATAATGTGTCCTTTTGTTGATAAAACCAAATGACTGTTTTCATGCACCGCTCTATGTCTCTGAGACTGACCATCCGGCATTCATCAGTTAACTCTAGCATATGCTTCTGAGAGGCAGAGATTACCTTCGTAAATAAAGCCTGATGTCCAGCATTGGGCAGTTTTTCTTTTTGAAAGAAATTCTTGACCATCTGTGTTATATAGAGCTCCTGTGTATGCTCATTTAACTTTCCAAAGTCCCACACCAGAGGAGTAAGACTAGGTGGTAATGGCTGAACTCTGTAGACCAGCTGTCGCATTGGTATCTGCCCAAGTTTCTCCTCTGTATTCTCACTCCTGACTCTGTATCCCAATCCAGCTCGTTCCAGTTGCTCTATGGCCTCCTTTGAGTGCTTCCTGTAGGGATTACATGCTGCAATGAACTTAAGGCGAGGTGCATCAATCGGTTCTCCATTGACAGACTTGTCACAGATCACCTCCTTGATTGCATTAACTGCCTCTGTTGTATTAGCTTCATCAAAAAACAGCACTGTATCCAAATTATAGACTTCATTCTCTTTTGAAATCTCAATTGCCTTCATCACTTTCTTGTAAATGACACTGGAGGATGTACCTCCGTGCACCCGCACCACAATCAGGTTTTGTCTCTGCTTTTTTGTGTGTGTCTCTGATCTCAGCAGGTCGCACATGAACTGAACCAGCCGGGTCTTTCCACATCCTGTTTCTCCCATGATGATCACAGGAATGTCCGACTCAAATCGAAGGTGAATCGCAAGGATTTTCATCACATTATCTAATGTCAACTGATATGTATCATCTGGATCCTCCACGGTACTGACACCTAGAACTCTGCCTATAATATCAAGCTGTTCGGCACGGGGCATTTGCTCAAAGTCAATGTTAAATGGCACTCTTTGAGCCTTTAATTGGTTAAAAAGTCTCTTATCAATAATTTGCTTTTCCACTACCACCTTAGTGCGTGCATCAACTGCATCTAAATTGTGAATGTGGAATCCCAAAAATGTCATGGATTGATTATCCGCATTGAACAAGATGTAAGGATGTGCCTGTTGTTCCCATCGTCGTCTGAGCTGAAATTCTCCGAGAGCTGCGTCTTCTGCTGCTGCATCTTCCCCTTTCTCGTTACTGTCATCAGACGTCTTTAGGGACCTCATGGAAAAATCCTTGGACATTGTCATCATGAATTTCACAACAAATTTTTTAAAGCCTGTCAGGTCATCTTTTAAGGCTGCGCTACAAAAAAAAGAGTGTTCGCATTTCTTCAGCTGGCTGTTTAGAAAGTGTGTGAAATTCCTCAATTCTCCCCAAGACGGGTTTTTAATGTCACAGAACTTCAAAACACACTCCAGCCATTCCTTTGGCGAATCTTCAACAGATTTGGGACTGAAAGTGAAACTCTCAAGTTTGTCTTGTTGTCGTCTGTAGATTTTAAAGTACTGGTAAGTGCGCTGAAAGGCTTCACTACGAAACTCTGCATCGTCCATTAGCTGGTAGTCTTTATCGCATGATCCTTTCTGCTCTAGGTGTCTCAGGGTTTCCTCAGGTGAAAGACACTTAACAGTTGGCAACATTTCCAAAAATGAGTCTTCTACTTGAGATGATATCTGAGAGTAAAAATAGTTACAGAAATTATTACGTTTTCGCTAAATATTTAAATACATTGAGAAGATAACCATATCATAAAACCAGGTCAGAGTTTTAATACAACTTTAATACGTCAATTTTTTCCTAAACGTTTTATCATGCCTGGAAAGATTGTCATTTTTTACACACAGTGCCCTCCACTAATATTGGCACCCTTGGTAAATATGAGCAAAGAAGACTGTGAAAAATTGTCTTTATTGATTAAACTTTTGATCTTTTGTTAAAAATATATACTAGATTTTATAGAAAATATAGAAAAATATATTTTAAGTATATTCCCATTGATATAATATATATATATATATATATATATATATATATATATATATATATAGTACACCTGGGTGACTAGGAACAGGAAATTGTTCAACCATGACTTCCTGTCTCCCAGGGGTATAAATATGAGGTAACACACAGGCCAAATTCCCTTAGTCATTCAGAACGATGGGTAAGAGCAAGGAATTGGACGTGTGTCTATATCGTCTCAACACACTGAGAAGAGGATGGTTCGAGTGGAGGGCACTGTAGTATACAATGATGTGTAGAAATGTGTCTAGATATATATGAGTATACTACATGAAGCTCTCGCTCTTTCACGTTGTCTTCTGCCCAAACCGAGCCAAAAGCCAAATAATGGAGGGGTACAAATGAGAGAACTAATAAATATAGATGATATTTAAAATCACTCATGATGTTTAGACAAGCAAAGTTTCTGGTAGATTAAGGACAGCTGTGTGTGTATGTGTGGGTTTTCTTTGTTTTTGGTTTTTATATTGAAAAAATAAATGATTAATCAGAATCCATTCCAAACACAATCTGGAATATAAACCCACAACATAGCTACCACATAAAAATTTACAAAATAATTCAGCATGGTGATTACCTCAGAGCTGTGCCGGTCACATTCCCTGTGCTTTCTTTTTGTGTATTCCACCAAGTAAATGTGGGAGTCATTGCACCTCCATATGATACCATCAGGGCTCTGGAAACATCTCAGCACAAACAGCTGCAGCAGAAAGGTATACAGTCCTTTTGTCACCTGAATACAGAATTTATGCAGATTAGTGCTGGAACAGTGTGATAGTCAGCGTATGATATACAGTACAGTATGGTAGGGTTTTGTTTACAGCAGGCTAGTTGTGGGGAATCACTCAAAGCCTTTAGTAGTGCATCAGCACAAAACAGTATTATAGAAACGTCACTGTCACCCCCTCTCAGGACATGAACTCCCAGCTGTCACGTCTACGCCAGAATCAGCGTCAAACTCCATATCCCAGAATACATCACGAACTACAGACACTGACCCCTTTGACTATAACACCCACACACCACATTCAATGTCATGAGATTACTGATCACACAAACCTGGACACACCACTGAACCTACATAAGCACACTCCAAACACACACACACACACACACACACACACACACACACAGTATTTGCTCAGCTTTATTTTCACAACTGACATACCAAGGCTTTATTCTGATCGCTGTTTATGTTTTGGGATTGATTGTGATTTTATCTAGACCTCTGATGTCCTGTTTGTTCATAACCTAAACTCACGTCTATCTTGTGACCTTGATTACGTCCAGTATTTTGGATGTTTTTGTGTTCCCCAGTCCTCTCCCCATGGCTGTCTCTCCCAGGGCTCAGTTGTTTAGAAGTAATCTGATCAGATTTTAGCTATCGGATTGGATCTAATCTTGAAAATGGGTTGTTCAAAAGGAAAAAAAGGATTCTGAAATCAGATATGATGTAATCCAATCTTGCTTTTGATCTGGATCAAACCTTCAGTATGTGTTGATCAACATTTTTAGTAGGATTGAGATACCTCTTATCCAAAAAATCAGGATTATACTGATCCCAGCAGAAGGTGGATTCAGTGAGAATTTCAGGAACAAAATTTAATGAAAAGTTAAAACTGGTCAAATAATATAGCCTTTGTATTATGTAGTATATACCATTCATCCATCTTCTACCGCTTTTTCCTTCTCAGGGTCACAGGGGAACCTGGAGTCTATCCCAGGGAGCATGGGGCACAAGGCGGGGTACACCCTGGACAGGGTGCCAATCCATCGCAGGGCACAATCACATACACACTCACACACCCATTCATACACTACGGACACTTTAGACACGCCAATCAGCCTACCATGCATGTCTTTGTACTGGGGGAGGAAACCGGAGTACCCGGAGGAAACCCCCGCAGCACGGGGAGAACATGCAAACTCCACACACACAGGGCCACGGTGGGAATCGAACCCCCGACCCTGGAGGTGTGAGGCGAACGTGCTAACCACTATTTGTCACTGTATATTAATTACAATGACACAATCATCAGAGATGAACCAGTCAAAAATAGTTTCTAACAATTGCAAAGAACTGAACTTTCTTATTTTGTTATCTATTGGACATTTAAAACACGTGTTCAAAATATCCCCAATATTTGTGAATAATGAATATTTATTTGCGGTGGGTCAGATGAGGGGTCTGACTGTTTAATAGAAATAGAAAAATGAATGGGATGTTTGCATTGTTTTATTGTGCTGTTTTCTGTCTCTTCAAATAAAAACACTTGAAGTGACCCCGTGCTGGCTAATCTACCTGCTGTTCTTTACAGAGCTATATAACGTTGTGAGATGCAGTCCAATTTAGAGCACTAGTAATTCAGATTTGGTAATCTTGAAAGGTTTGTACCTGGATCAGGGTGATCCAATCCAATGTTGCTTTGAAAAAACTGACACAAAAGTAAGATGAGTTACTTTATCCTGAAACATGGGATTTTCAAATCCAGATCATTCTGATCCAGATTAAAATTTTTGAACAACTGGGCCCTGGAGATCAAATTGGTTGCTTTTGTTTTTGTTGTTGTTTTTTTTTTTCCGACCCTAGTCTGCTTTCTAGGTTTAATCTTTGGATAAATATGACCCTCAAAATTTTGGAGTCATCACCTATATTGGTATATTATAATATTAACTATAATTATTTTACAATTCCCTATCACAATATACTGTCATACAAAATGTTTACACAATTTGTGAAACATGGAAAGAGAATTAAATCATAGCACTTGGAGTTTTTTTGGTTTCTGAGATGCAACTAGATATTCAGCTAACTATCATCACCATCAAACAGTTTGCTGGGTTGACTGTTTCTTCTACAAAATTTAATTTGTAGCTCACATCCTCTTAATCATAGTGACAGCTTTTCGGCACACTTTAAGGACTACTGTTTAATAACCAATAGTTAATTGTAATCCAAGTAAACATACTTTTAAATGCATCCTGTTCTTTTTAAAATTAGAGTATCAATATCACATGTAGTCTGCTTTACCAACATATAAAATAAAAATACTAACCACAGGAGGAATGTCAAAGTGAACGATTCTTGGGACTTTGTCCATGGGTTTGTCCTCAAACTGCTGTAGCTGGGAGACAATATCTTCAGTCCTCAGCTGTGACTGGTTTATCCGTATTGTTTTATAAGTAAATCCTGCACTTTTAAGTTTTTCTTCAGACACTTTCACAAGATTTTTCACATACAGGGATTTTCCTATTGTAGAACAATAAATTAGAAAAAGTAAACAAGTAAAAAAGCCAAAGGCCCTGAACATTCAGAATTTCTTTTCAAACACACACACACACACACACACACACACACACACACAATCACTATCATGGAAATGGCATCTACAAGTGGTATTAGCTTTATAAATTATACAACCCCAATTCCAAAAAAGTTTGGACACTGTAAAATGTAAATATAAACAGAATGCACTGATCTGCAAATCTCATAAACCCGTATGTTATTCACAACAGAACATAGAAAACATATCACATGTTTAAACTCAGGAAATGTACTGTTTTAAGGTAAAAATAAATAATAAGGTAATTTTGAATTTGATGGCTGAAACATGTCTCAAAAAAGTTGGGACATGGCAACAAAAGGCTGGAAAAGTAAGTGTTAGTAAAAAGAAACAGCTGGAGGAACATTTTGCAACAAATTAGGTTAATTTGGAAAAGGTCAGTAACATGATTGGATGTAAAAAGAGGATCTTAGAGAGGCGGAGTCTCTCAGAAATAAAGATGGGATGGAATCTGGATGGAATGCAGTATATTGCTCTAAACCTGTATATACCTTCAGTATTGATGATGCCTTTCTAGATGTGTAAGCTGCAGATTCCATAGGCACTAATGCACCCCATACCATCAGAGATGCAGGTTTTGAACTGAGCGCTGATAAAAAGTCGGATAGTCCCTCTCCTCTTTAATCCTCTTTAGTTCAAAGGACGCAGCGTCCATGGTTTCCAAAAAGAATTTCAGATTTGGATTCGTCTGACCACAGAACCGTTTTCCTCGGTCCATTTTAAATGAGCTTTGGCCCAGAGAAGACGGCGGTGTTTCTGGATTATGTTCACATATGGCTTCTTCTCTGCATGATAGAGCTTTAACCAGCGTTTGTGGATGACACGGCGAACTGTGTTCACAGACAATGAGTCCTGGAGGTGTTTCTGAGCCCATGCAGTGATATCTATTACAGAATCAGGCCTGTTTTTAATGCAGTGGCTCCTGAGGGACGAAGATCACAGGCATGCAGTATTGATTGTCACTCTCGTCCGTTACGTACAGAGATTTCTCCAGACTCTCGGAATCTTTTGATGATATTATGTACTGTAGATGATGAGATATTCACAGTCTTCACAATTTTACATTGAGGACCATTATTCTAAAATTGTTCCACAAATTGTAGATGCAGTTTTTCACAGATTGGTGAACCTCTGTCCATCTTTACTTCTGAAAGACTCCGCCTCTCTAAGATCCTCTTTTTATACCCAATCATCTTACTGACCTGTTCCCAATTAACCTCCAGCTGTTTCTTTTTACTAACACTTACTTATCCAGCCTTTTGTTGCCCCACCCCAACTTTTTTGAGACATGTTGCAGCCATCAAATTCAAAATTACCTTATTATTTTCTTAAAATGGTACATTTCCTCAGTTTAAACATTTGATATGTTTTGTCTGTTTTGTTGTGAATAACATACAGGTTTATGAGATTTGCAAACCACTGCATTCTGTTTTTATTTACATTTTACACAGCATCACAACTTTTTTGGAATTGGGGTTATATCAGACATTTCACATACTGAACAATTCGTGAATGGCTCACTAAGTACATTTTGGTCATTTAAAAATTATATCTAAATAATTAAATCAGTCTGGGTGGCTGGACGCTTAAACCAAGTGGAAGAGAATCTTACCCATGCCAGCATGCTCTGAGAAAATGACTTTGGTTTTCATCTGAAACTGGTCGAGTTGGTTCAATTCTGTAAATCCAGTTTTAACCTCTGAGGATGTTTGGTGCTTGTGTAGGAGGTATTGTTTAATTTCCTCATTTCGATTTGAATTCTCAGAAACTGTCCTCTTAAACATGTCAAAAGCAGTGGCAACATAACTGTGATGTGCCTTTGAGTCACAGAAAATTAATAATTGGTAATCGCGCTTATACATGCCTCCCTGGACATGTGCATCTTGTGTTTTTTTGTAGAAAATGGACTCGAATTTTCGGGACACATCATGATTCAGTTTGTCTGCATTCAGTAAGCAGTAGATCTTCTCATGTGGGCTGCCAGGCTGTACAGCTCTCCTGATAATCAGCTCCACCTCTTCTGCAGTTGTCTCAGAGGTACAGACCAGAATTTCATCATAGGTTGGCAATGGTTGCTCTTTATCATTGTACAGAGATAGGCACAATGGAAGCATCTCAACATCTTTACAGGAAATCAGGTTGGGTTTGCCCCCTTCCAAAATGATTGGCAGTTTTCGTTTCACAGTCACTTCTGCAGATTTGGCAAGATGGTTCATGGTTTCCCCAAGAACATCTAAGTCTACAAACTTGTCTGATACGAGTCCTGAGAGTTTGCTGTGGTATGTCTGCCAAAGCATTACAATCTTCTCATCAGAATTTTCCAAGTTGGCAAATGCTGCTGCAATCTGCTCCTCTGTCATTGAAAAAGACACTTCTTCTGATGTGAGTCCACCTTTGAATTTCATTTTATTTTTAAGGACACTATCCCGTCTTGCCTCATATTTCTCACACCATTCCTGGACCCATTCTTCATCATCTTGATGATCATCAATACATTGCATCACAGTGTTTCGGTACTCCTCTATAGTCTCTGAGCCACTAAAACCTCCTACTACTTCCTCATCTTGTTCACAAAACATTATTGCTGCTTTGGTCTGTTCCTCTGTAATTCCTGCATCAAGAAAATATTCTATCATGTCTGGATAATCATTGAGGAACTTCTTGAGCTCGAGCGATGCTTGTGATCCACCACTTTCCACTGGGGTTTCGAGTGCTTTGGTGAGTGCATTTTGCACATCATTTCCTTCAACGTTATCTTTTATGATAGATAACATGTTAAGAAGACCAGTGCTTATGTTCTTCCACTCATTCCGAGATTCAGCCACAGAGCAACACAGATAGACTAGCTGTTTTGCTGTGAAGTAATTTAAGTAGTAGTACATGTTCCTTTTCTGCTCTGTGTACTTTAACCATTCCGAGAGACAACCTCTCATACTTTCACACAGTCCTTTCAACTCCTCAAGCAACGGTCTGTAACCTTTAATCTCTACTTTTGTAATACCAAACGTCACCCAAATTTTAATATCATGTGTTTGTTGGCAGTAGGCTCTCATCTCCCAGCCTTGAAACAGAATATGTCCAGCATCACTGAGGTCAAGGAAGCACTTTCCCACATTTATAATCTGCTCCAAAACCTGAAAAAACATGGATAATACAGTTGCTTTTTTCTGAGTAGCAGGGGCAATTATGCACTTTGTAGGTAAATTTCATTTGTTTATGTTTGTCATTGCTGTTTTAAGAACTGAGAAAGTGATCAAATCCTGGGATTAAATGGATAAAGGAACTATTTCAATTGGATTACCTGTTTAGAATTATTTAATTACTTCACTTTCGGATTATATCACGAGCCTGGCATGAGCTCTTGCTGCACTTTCAACACTTTGCCTACTCAGTCTTTTATAATTAAGGTTCCTCTCTCTCATGGAAGGCCTTTATAGTAAGTTGAGAAGGTAGTTTAACCTACTGTCTCTCACTAAATGTCAGCTTTCAGGAGGATTCACTAATTTCTGGTTAACATGTTCTGTTACTATTTTGGGTTACCATGGTCTGATAGAGGCACTATTTACTAACATTACCCTGGGCACATCATAGTCGAAGAAGTATGCATTTACGGACATATGTATTAAGTCTGAAATAGCAGAGAGGTCTGATGAAGAGCGTTAAGCAGAACTTATCCATGAGTAGACACCTGTACAACAACTCGTCTTCATTGCATCCTTCATGGTAATGCATGAGGAGTATTCACATTTAACAGCTGTATTATGTATTCATTATAGGTTTATAAGAAATAGAAGTGGCTATTTACAACTGGTTCATTTATTCTATATCTATTCACGGTCAGTCTGTCCCTGTCCCATCTTCAATATGCAACTGCTCTGCTCCTGACCAGCACTAAAAAGAGGGAAACATCTCGCTTGGCCTCCCTTCATTTGTTGCTAGTCTAGTACAGGATAGATCTCAAATTTGATTTGTTTTTGAATCTCTGCATGGTTTGGCACCAGGTTATAGCTCTGACCTCTGTCTTTTTAATATTTTAAGTGCTTTACGATCATCTAACCAGCTACTTTCAACCTTTCCAAGGACTTGGGGGAAGTTCAGAGGTGACTGGGTTTTATATACTGTCACGGCTGCAAGATTATGAAACAGCCTTTCCTTTTTCATAAAGGCATCAACCACTATTGACATATTTAACTACAATTTAAAACAACCTTTATTTTCCCAAGAACTGAAAATGTCTTTAATTTCTGTAGTATCACTTCTTCTGTTTTCCCCCCCTGTTGTTTTATCAATGGTTTTGTCTTATAATGATTTTATTTCTCTTTTTATTTTCTAATTAAATTTTATTTCATTAAATTTAATTTTATTTGTGTTTCATTTCATTGTTGTTTGGATTTAGCGGAGATGATGTACAGCACTTTGGCCAACACTTGTCTATTAAATGCGCTATATTGTTATGAAACGCTAACGGAGACAAACGCGGACAAACGAAGGGATAACGTGGGACGGACAACAGACGGAACACGGAACGAGATCAGAGTCGGGATTACTCAGGTTAATGGGTTATCAGGGGCGTAGGCAAATCGTAGTCTAAAGACAAGCGGATATCAAAAACCAGGAAAACGCTTATAACAATCAGGCTTGGTAAACCAACAGAGACAAGGCTGCTGAGCGGTTACTTCGCAAGCAGCTGGCGTTAATGAGGCCCTTTTATAACTTTAGATGGAATGCAGGTGTTCATAATCAGAACTCCGGCGAACTCGAGCACGGGCATGGCTGGGAAGTGTAGTCCTCTTCTGCCATGTCCCTGGGCGGCACTACACGTTGTGAACTGTAGCCGCGAGTTTGCTGTGGCGTATATAAATATATAAATAAAGGTGACTTGACATGTCTGAGCATTTTGCCTAGATAATGCTCATCACACCAGCATCATGAATTTTTTTTCATCTTAGAATTTCACCATTTTGTTTATGTAGTCTGAAGAGTTGTTGCATTTTTAAAATGTTTTGAGATCAACATTACATTAAAGTCCAACTGTGCCTCTATATTGGAAGAAATTGTTTTGCATTTTACTACATATAAGAATATCTGGTGGCAAGCTGAGAGTCCCTGCAGAGTTTCATTTCAACACACCTGCATTTAAATTCAACATATTACTGAAGGCCTTGATTAACAGGAGTAGGGATGTTAAAGTAGTATTCCATAGTAATACATTAAACATTCTGCGACGAAAGGTCCTTCAAAAACCTTCCAGAGTTTATGGAAGATCTTGTAACAGAGAAATGTCTTGGTTACGCATGTAACCCTGTAACCTGAGAAGGGAACTCAACGTTGCGTGAGCTCCACACTGTGGGAAGTGACCTCGCACGTGACCGGTATCTGAAGCTTGTGTAGCATCATGCCTATTTGTAGGCCTGCCATGATCAGGTGACGTGGCAATTAAGCGTGTCGTGTGATATAAAAACGGCACTGTGAACCGCACTGTATGAAATGAGGAAATTAGTCTATTTGCGAGTGTTACACAAATGACCAACGTGCAGTCTCGCTGAAGATAATAAAGGCTGATGGCGGTTCACAGGTGCTGTTTTTATTTCACGCGACGCACTTAATTGCCGCATTACCTGATCACGGCAGGCCTATAAATAGGCATGATGTTACACAAGTTTCTTATACCGGTCACGCGCGAGGGCGCTTCCCGCAGAACGGAGCTCATGCAATGTTGAGTTCCCTTAGAAAGGGAACTTATTCCTTCCTGCTTCTTAATTATTTTGTTTTTACACCAAATCTACAAAAACAAGTGTTTTCTAATCAGATGTGTAACCTCTGGTGTTATTCCAGTATTTTCTAACCACATCACTTTGCAAGTCATTTGAGGGAAGAGCGTTGGAGACACATTTGCATAAAAAAGAAAGGATGGACTGCTTTGGAAAATCTGGCAGAAGCCTGAAAGAACTTATTACAATGTTAACACTGACTTTATATTTAGAGTCAAAGACATTTTGTCAGAATAGGAATAACATTGTGATACTGTGGACAATTTCTCACAAATGAAAAATGTCAGAAAAATGTGAGGTGTGAAGATAAATGTGATTCATCACGAGCAAATTAAAACAGTTGAACTATTTCATTTTTACATAATTTTTTTTTTTTTTTTTTTTTTTTTTTTTAAGTTTTAGGGTTTTTAAAAAAAAATTTTTACCTGCATAACTAAAACAGGTGGAGCGCATTATAACTCCAATGCTAAACCTACCTCAATGTAGGTTGTGATTTCATCTTCTCGGTTTTTTACACTGACAGTAATCAGCATCAGTTTGTTTAGCAGTTCTTGAAGTTCAGCAAGCCTGTATGTTCTGTATCCCACATCTTGTCCATCAGACAATATTTCCTTGCATCTTAATGTGATGCAATTTTCCAAATTAATCTTTAAAACAAAGTAAAACATCATTGGGGAATGCAGCAAGTAATTTAGTACAACCAAATCACCTGTGTTACATTTGCCAAAATATATTATTAATTTTGTATTCTCAAAATTTTATAATTGCTTTTAAAATGTTAAAAGTATACGGGAGTACAAAGGCTTAAATTATAACAGTGTTTGATACTGGTTAGTTTTTCTTTATTTTAACAAATAACAATAAATTTAACAAGTAACCATAAATATATCTTTAAGAAGAAATGCAAGAAAAGAGAATCTCATAACACTTTGTAAGCCTTTGTAATATCTTCGGTAGATAACTAATAACCTCAGTCAAGAAAGTAATAGATTTTAACATTTACCCTTGATTGAGCTTCAGATGGACTTTTGATTATGTAAATCCCACTTTCATTTATATCTGTGGCCTGGTGCAAAGACGACCTCTCAACAGAACCATGAGTCTCATAGGCAATTCTGAGCCACTCCATGTTGTCACAGGAGGCTTTCTGTTAAAAATGTCATAATAAGAACATGTTCATAATGTATTAAAGAGTGACAAGCCTTTTAAATATATAATTGTAGTGGCATGTGGTCCAGATAAACAAACACATAAAAATGCACATTCCTATACAGTTTTTATTTGGGACCCGCCACCTCATCCCTCTTCAGATGACCATTGAGACTTATTACAAGTATTAGACATTTAACAGTCTATGGTCTCTTAAGGAGGGACGGATATCAAATCAACTGTAACTCATATTTCAAGGATAATATGGATAAGTGGTGGGTGTAGCACACGACACAAACATGATGGACTGTGATCAGGACTGTGGTGGTGATGATGAGGGATGGGAGGTGGTGGTTCGTAGTTTGATAGCTTTATCAAAAGAGAATGGGCATCCTTCACTGAAATGAATGATTATCCTGAAACCCCACTAACACTTCTATGGGACATTGGGAAAGCTGTTCTATGAGGAAAAATAGTATTGTATGCATTATATAAGAAAAAAAAAATATTTAAATACAGTGCCTTGCAAAAGTTTTCACCCCCTTGGCATTTTTCCTATTTTGTTGCATTACAACTAGTAATTTAAATGGATTTTAATTTGGATTTCATGTAATGGACATACACAAAATAGTCCAAATTGGTGAAGTGAAATGAAAAAATATTTTACTTTTTTTTTTTTTTTAATTTAAAACAGAAAAGTGGTGCGTGCATATGTATTCACCCCCTTTGCTATGAAGCCCCTAAATAAGATCTGGTGCAACCAATTACCTTCAGAAGTCACATAATTAGTTCAATAAAAACTTTTTTTTCAAAAAAAGTCTACCTGTGTACAATCAAAGCGTCACATGATCTGTCACATGATCTCAGAATATATGCACCTGTTCTGAGCAAGGGCCAACACCAAACATGCAGCACAATGAAGATCAAGGAGCTCTCCAAACAGGTCAGGGACAAAATTGTGGAGAAGTACAGATTAGGGTTGGGATATAAAAACTATCTGAAAATTTGAACATCCCAAGGAGCACCATTAAATCCATTATTAAAAAAATGGAAAGAATATGGCACCACAACAAACCTATCAAGACCGTCCACCAAAACTCACGGACAAGTCAAGGAGGGCAATAATCAGAGAGGCAACAAAGAGACCAAAGATAACCCTGAAGGAGCTGCAAATCGTCACAGCGGAGATTAGAGTATCTGTCCATGGAATCACTTTACGTCATACACTCCATAGAACTGGGTGTTACGGAAAAGTGGCCAGAAAAAAGCCATTGCTTAAAGAAAAAAAAAAAAAGCAAACACATTTTCTGTTCATCAAAAGGCATGTGGGAGACTCCCCAAACATATGGAAGAAGGTACTCTGGTTATGATTAAAAAAAAAAAAAATCCAAATTCCAGGTTGTAAGGCAGCAAAATAGGAAAAATGCCAAGAGAGGTGAATACTTTCAGAAGGCAGTGTATCAGTAAATTAAAGCTGAAATTCTGATCTATCAACTCATGTTCATCTTTTGCTCTCAAACTCAAATGTCTTCAATAAAGCCTTGTCATTCCAATTCTTTTGGAGGAGGCTGTGCAAATGGATTGACTTGTGGCATTCTGTGTAGATCCTTACATACTTCTTGACTGAAAATTTTGATCAACATTTCAGTATCAGTAAACGTCTGGGTTACGTATGTAACCCTGTTCCCTGAGAAGGGAACGAGACATTGCGTTTAGCATAACACTGTGTGAGCGCCCCTCGCGTGTGACCGGCATCTGAAGCTTCCGTAAAATCATGCCTATTTATAGGCCTGCCATGATCAGGTGACATGGCAGTTAAGTGCGTCATGTGATATATATATATATATATGGCACCTGTGAACTGCTTATCTGAAGCAAAGACGCAATTCACAGGCCTACCCCGGTACGATAAAGCTACGCAACGTCTCGTTCCCTTCTCAGGGAACAGGGTTACATGCGTAACCCAGACGTTCCCTTTCAAAGGCACTTTTCAAGCACCTCCATGGTGCTTTTAGCATAACAATATGGGACTGAGAATACCCACTCCACCATATGGAGGGTACGGCCTGTTCAAAAAGACCCAAGCCCAAGGGTCACTGCAGGACACTCGAGCCTGGGGTGTAATGAATATCCAGGCTGTAATAACGAATGGATATGTGCGGCATAGACCACACTGCAGCAGCACATACATCCTGTAAGGATACCACTTTGGACAAAGCCTTTGAGGAGGCGACCGCCCTAGTGGAATGAGCCCTTATGCCCAGAGGCATGGCGAGACCGCATACCTCATAAGCGATAGAGATTGCTTTCACTATCCAATTAGAGATGTGCTGCTTTGACACAGCATCAAATCTACTGTCACCCCCAAGCAGACCAGCAGCTGCTCCGACTTGCGCCACTGGCTGGAGCGGTGAATGTAAGTACAGAGAGCCCTTAATGGACACAGCAAATGCATTCTCTCTTGTTCCTGTGTGAGGAACAGAGGGCAGAAAGGCTGCAACACCACAGGCTGGGCAGCAGGTGTAGGCACTTTAGGAATATAATCCAGCCTAGGATACAGGAAGGCCTTGGCTAATCCAGGGGTAAAGGCAAGGCAGGAAGGGGCAACTGAGAGAGCTTGTAGATCTACTACTCGCTTGAGAGATGTCAGGGCCAGCAGAAGAGCTACCTTTAGAGTCAGAAGCTTCTCAGAGGCTGACTCTAAGGGCTCAAATGGGACAGACCTTCCAGGACCACAGAAAGGTCCCAGGAAGGTACGCGCGGCATGCAGATGGGCCTCAGCCACCTGAGACCATGCATAAACCTCGAAGTTAGAGGATTTTGCCCCACAAAGGCTCCATCAACATCGGCGTGGCTGGCCGAAATGGCAGCCACGTAAACCCTGATTGTAATAGGAGCCAACACCGCTGAGAAGTGTTCTTGTAAGAATGCCAAGACTGTAGAAATTGCGCAGTTCACTGGGTCTACAGTGGATCCCTGCAAATGGGAATTTCCCAAGGAGTGCCATCTAGCAGGAATATTATCTCTGAGAACCATATTCGAGCTGGGCAATAAGGTGCTACTAGCAGCAGACATAGACTGTCTTGGGGATCTCTGGCTAGAATTTGTGGGAGCCGAGCGATTGGGGGAAAAGCATACATATGTGACCTTGGCCACATGTGCACCATGGCGTCCAGCCCTAATTGTACGGGAGGAGTGAGGGCGAACCACAGTGGGCAGTGTGCTGTCTCCTCGGAAGCGAACACATGCAGTCCCTCTTGGCCAAACCTCCACCATATGGACTTCACCACTTGTGGATGGAGCCACCAAGCCCTGGGCCTCAGCCCCTGCCTCAACAGGATGTCTGCCCCCATCTTCCAGTTGCCCAGAATGTACATTGCACTCACTGACAAAACTTTCCTTCTGCCCAAAGTTGAATTAGCTGCGCCTGCCTGAACAGGGGCCGCGGACATAATCCTCCATGGTGGTAAATATATGAGTCCACCACTATGTGTTGTCTGTTCACACATGGTGACCTCTCAATTGAGGAAGAAGGAATTTCAGTGCTAGAAATATGGCCCACATTTCTAGGCAATTTATATGCTGCTCCAGATTAGGGATGCTTCAGAGACCATGAGCTGGACAGCTGTCTAAGGCCACGCTCCAGCCCGTGAGGGAGGTGTCTGTCATTACCGGCTTGTGCTATGGAGACACCCCTAGAGTGTGACCCAAGACTAGAAACCAGGGACACTCAAATTCTCAGAGCACGTAGGCATCACCGCGTGATACTGATTACTCTCAGAGGTTTCGTCCAAGGACCCCAACTTCTCAGCCACCACTGAACGGTCTTCTGTGCAATAGGTCCAATGGTATGATGTTGGCTGCCCATAAGCTCCAATAGTCTCCCATAGAGACTGGAGGGGATGCCAAGATCCAGCTTTATCTTGATCAATGTTGATAGGGTTGACCCTATGCATGTTGGGGATAGAAACGCCCTCATCGTAATAGAGTCCTTATAACCCCTACAAAAGTTGTCCACTGCACTGGAGAAAGCATTCTTTTCTGAGGTTCAACCTGAGCCCCAAGCTCTTCATGTGGGCGAGAACAACATCCTGATGTTGAACCGCCAGTTCCCTGGATTGTGCTAGAATTAACCAGTCATCTAGGTAGTTTAGTACACAGATGCCCTGGAGTCACAATGGAACCAGAATCTCATCCATGCACTTTATAAAGGTGCGAGGGGATGTGGAAATATGCACCTTTTAGATCTATCGTCACAAACCAGTCCTCAAACTGAATCTGTGGAACGATAAGTTTGGGCGTCAGCATCTTGAACCTCTATGTCCGAAGAGTACAGTTCAGATGACGCAGAGGTAAAATTGGCGGCATACTCCTCTATTTTTTGCAGACCAGAAAATAACAGATGAAAAACCTCCCTTCCTCAGGGAACGGGGTACATGTTCTCTGGCCCCTTTGTCCAAGAGGAATCTTACTTCCTGCACCAACGTCTGGCTCTGGTCTGTGCTGACTACTTTGGTGAGCACACCTCTGAACCAGGGGGTCGAGCTCTAAACTGGACCAGGTAACCCTTTTCTACGGTAGACAGAACCCATGGAGACACATTTGGCAGTAGTTTCCATGCTGCCGGACGGTCTTTTAGTGACGTTAACTATTCCATATTCTATTGGAGGGAAAGCATCAGAGTTTTGTTGCCCTGTGACAGCTCGCTGACCAGAGAACACTGAAAACTTGGGACAGTCTTGGCTAGGGGAGGCACTACACTAGCACTGTGGGCTAACTGCCCTAACAACCTCATGTCCCCTGACACGTCCCTCCACGGCCCCTCAGGACTACTCTTCTTTATCTGCTTGGTCTTTACGACCATTCTCAGATCAGGCCTAGTAGCAGGCCACGACTGTGGCCGCCCAGTTCCTCTGGCTGTCTGTGGGGGTTGGCGGGCTGCCATAGTTGCCTTCTGTGTCTCCCTCACACTAGTGTTTTCCCATGGATGCCCGAGTGAACTCGACACAACAAGGAAGGAACTGGCTGAATGCCGCCATATGTCGAGCTCACTCAGCAGGTCTGCTTGGTAGGCCTGCAACACTGTCATTGTCTGCAGTGACCCACAAGCAAGACTACTACTGCATAGGCCTTGTCCACCAATGCCACAGTGGCCTTATACGGTGGTTTGGATGGCAAAGCCGGCCCCCCTAATTACCTGCGGTCGATGGAGAGAGGTAGCTTGCAAGCACCTCCTCCACCTTCAGCATAGCTAAATAGCCATGCCATTCATTCCCCACAATGGCCAAATAATCCAACATCGTGGGGTTATAAATACGGTTTATGCATGGTTTTCCACCAGAAGCCTGATATTTTGTCATGCACTTCTGGAAGATAGAGGAGTTTTCTGCAGTGTGACAGATTTACTTTAACTGGGAAGAAAAAAGCTCATCCAGCCTTAGTAATCACTTCAAGCAGCTCTTTATATGCTGCTCTCAGGTTTTAGCACATCCTTCTGGCTCCTTGGAGTCAGAGAGGAATTATTGCTATTATTTTTGTGTTTTTTTTCCTTTTGGCTTTCCATAGTGGAAGGAGGAGTCGCAACGCGAGCTCTAAAATCCAGCAGAGAGCCGGACCCGGAAGACAGAGCAAGAGATAGAGCAGCACTCGTCTGCAGCACTCGTGTGTAGGTCACTCGAGTTCTTCCACTACAACCTTAACACACCATGTCTTCATGGAGCTTGCTTTGTGCACAGGGGCAACATCATGCTGGAACAGGTTTGAGCCTCTTAGTTCCAATGCAGAGAAATTGTAATGGTACAGCATACAGAGGCATTCTATACAATTCTGTGTTTCAAACTTTGTGGTAACAGTTTGTGGGAAAAGCACATGAATGTGATGGTCAGGGGTGCACATACTTTTGGCAATATAGTGCATCTCCCTCTCGTCATAAAACTGCCACTCATGGTCTGTCATGAGGGAGAGAGAAATGCTTTACATGCAGATTTAAAGAGTGCATTTTAAATTAAACTTACCAGCTTCTCTTCCAGTTTTCTGTCACTTTCTAAAGCACGCCCAAGCTTATTGATAGCTTGCAGGAGCTCTTCAATTCCATATTGTTCGGAGAGGTGATATATTACTGGTGCAGCAGCAGATATGGCATCTCTGAAATTGCACACTTTGTCAATGTCCATGATATTTTCTCCAGCAGAGATAGAGGCCAGCTCCACAAATGCAGTTAGCTCTCCAGTGTCTAAAAAAATTAGTAAATTAAGTAATAAATAAATTTTCATTTTTCAACTAAATTTTTATTTGAAATAACTGGTTTATCATTAGTTAACAATACTCTGTATGTATTTTCTAAATTCCAGTAATGTCTCATAAAGCTCCAATAATGTGCCATCATTAATCCCTTTAAGGCTTGTCAAAATAATTTGTGCAGGTAATAAATGCGGTGAAAAATCCAAACATATGAGTCAAATTATAATCATTATAAAAGAGGGATATTGAACGCTTACCTTTTATGATTTCTTTAATCCATGTGATGAATCCTTTTCTGATGCATTTATTAAATTCTCTTAGAAATCTAACTGTTTTTTCTGGAATGCCCTTCAGTTTTTTTCCAACTATGGACACATTTTCAGTGAGGTCACACAAGCACTTACAGTCCATACGCTGCAATAAGACATAATCACACCTTGATATGCAACATTACAAGAATATTTATTATAATTATAGGTTTGACATTTTCCAAAGATGACGGATGGGTAAGAGATGTCAGTTCAATTTCAACTGTAATAATCAAAACCCTTATTTTTAATTACAAAAGCACCAGTAATTTACTAAATTATTCTTTTATCCAGTTTTGTCTATATTAATAATCATCATCTTTAGGACACTCAATTAGTTTCCTAGTTTATCCTGAAAACTAACTAGCTCTGAAAAATACAACACTCTTACAAATTTAGGTCTAGTTCCAATGTAGTTTTAAAATGTCACAGAAATGATAAACTCATGCTGTTCTGATATAAATGTCCAACAATGTGATTCCATTACAACATTCTAATGCTCATGGTCTGAGCATGTAAACTTCAGTGTAATAAAGGGGGGGGGGGGGGCGATGAGAAGCATAAGTTACTGCATACCTTGAAGTTATCAATGCCACCAAAGTCTCCGCATAGACCAAGGTCATTTTTTAATTCAATGATCACTTCTGCATTTTCTTTTGCAGACTGAAGATCTCTGTAACGTTGAATGTGTACATCTGTCTTCAGAGTCCATTCCTGTTTATCTTCACTGAACACAATCGCCATTATTTTCAGTTCTTTAGACATGCTCTCTAAAAATTTGCCCAGTTTACTCTCCAAGTCCTGCAGACTCATCGAGAGGTCCTTCAAAGCCTTGTACGAGTTTCTAAATTCTTCAAAGGCTGGTTTGTAAACTTTATCATAGACTTGATCCAGTGGAATTAATGTAATATCTTTATACTCAGTGTTCTTGGCTTGTTTGGCTGTTTCTCGCCAGAGATCTTTGAAATAAGTGCTTTTAGACAGAAAATCAATCTTTTCAAATGCCTGAATATTGAGAAAATATGTGTCACTTCCAGGTTCTTCGCTGAGCACCATGTCCATGATAGTTTTCTGTGAACGTTCCTCCTTGTCCAGCTCGATTGACAAAGTTGTCTCAAGTTGTTTTACATCAACTGAAAAACAAAATGCAGAAAATGTAGTTATGGATAAAATTTTTATCTTGTGGATTTGTTTTATGTTTCAAATGCAAGCTATTGCTTTTCATTTAAAAAAACGCAGGACATTTCAAAATTGATGAATTTATATTATAATGTGGTTAAACTTATTATACAAACAAAAAACACTGTCTTGGCTGTTCAAGATGCAAGTTTGTAGTTTTATAATAAATATAATTATAATAAGTTTTTTAAATAAAAAAGTATGTAGTTTTTAATAATAATAAAAAAAGATGAGGTAGAACTACTTCACTAAAATAGTATATATCGTTAAAATGGTAAAGATTGTGACTAGATGCATTTTTCCTCAGCTCAGACACAAAGAGACTTCTTTTGCATCACTTAAATTTCTGTAGGCAGATAGCTAAAAAAAACACAACATTGATTTTCTTTTGCAGTCAATGATAATTTCACTACAGAACCTAGAGGTAACGAGTAAAGAGCTAATTATGAAAGAAAAGCTCACTGGGCTTTAAACATATATTAATATTACAACATGTAACAACTGATGATACTGCATTGAAATTAAAATGCAAAAGAATTTAAATAAAACTGCTCAAAAAGAAACAAACACTCCACTGTACCTGGCATGCCTTGGTTAAGGTCATTGAGTACCTTTACTTTGTTTCGCCGGCTTTCAAATTTTTTGAAATCCTCTTCTGCTCCTTTTCTTGCCTTCCTAAATCTGTCCCAGTTTTTTCCTATACAGGAAAAAAAAACAGACTTTCTAGAGTTCTAGGTCACCTTGAATTTTTTTTTTAAAGTGCCACCTTAAGTATGTATAGGCACAGCTCAGCTAAATACTCTGTTGAACTTTACATCATAAATCAAACAAAGAAAACATATCTAATGCATAAAATGTAACCAATAAAATGTTTTTTAAAGCTGCAGAATAGAACTTTGGTTCAATTATTGAGCAAGTATATAAAAAAAATCAGTGTTCAAAACTGTCCCCTTACCCCGATTCACAACGCTAAGCTTATAATAATGATTTATAATTCGAGCTATCAGTGGATTTCACCGGAAATGTCAGTTGGCGTCGTTCGTGACGTCATTTATCTTTGCATGGTTACGTCATGCCCGTAAACAGAAAGAAGAAGAAGAGCCGGTGTTCTGTCGATTTCTCCTACCTTGTCAGATGTTCCTACCCTGGTGCCAAATTATAACTATATCTATCGATCCATCCTACCACATCGAAAAATCCTACTGTGGGTTTCTGCTTCGCATCTGTGACTACGTAAAATAATTCAGTGTAACTTTGCCAAAGATTCTTATTAGGCAATTGTAGGAAGATTTTACGGTACATGTCCTGCCAATACAAAGGTAGGATGTTTTGACAGTGCAAAGCTAGCATCATAAGAATGCGAGTGTAAACAGTTCTCATTACTGCTATCTGTCTTGGTATAATAAACATTAAAAAAATAGTAAAAAAAAAAAAAGTCAAAAAATCGCCTTACAGGAAGAAATCCATGCGAAAGTAGTAAATAATTATGGGCATGTTGTTCAGCATGACAAAAATGACACAATATTGATGGGCACATGTGCAGTAAGCCCTGGTAAGACAATCTGACGGGTAGGATAAAATGTCAGGACACCTGCTACTATATCGTGTGAGGATGGTGGACTGTTTGTAGCTTGTTCACAACTTGTTCATTTGTTGTACAGAAATATCCATTGTATTTTAATATTTGTTTTATGCTTCAGAGCTCCAACTACTGATCACATATATTATATATATATATATATATATATATATATATATATATATATATATATATAGAGAGAGAGAGAGAGAGAGAGAGAGAGAGAGAGAGAGATCAGTGCTTACGAGTTCAGAAGGTTAGGGAATACAAAGATGGTGGCACAGTAGCTTCACTGTTGGTGACATCATGAGCTATCCTGTTTCATATATACAGATCAGTGATAGCGTCCTAGTAAAGGTCACTTCCAGGTCACGCACATTGTGTCAGATAAAAATACCAAAAACTGTATAACAAACACTCGTTATCTGTTTTTTCCATTTTTCATTTGAGCGAAAAAATCGGAACCTGGAAAAATGAGTTGTAATCCATTCTTTCATTTTGGTTTTGGAAACGAATATTGAGAAAAGTCATTTTTTGCTTTTGATTTTTAGTGTTATTTTGAAAAACTAATGAACGCATGATAAACAAATTCAATGGAATACAGGTAACAGTGTTACGCAATCAAGATACAAAAAACTGGTAACTGTAATCCGTTACAGTTATGTCAAAAAACAAAGTAATCAGATTACAGGAACATTTTGTAAAAAATTGGAATACTATCAGGATAACAATTATTTTACTTTAAAAAATGCATCTTTTGACAGCACTATATACACAGCTGCTTGATTATAGTTCTGGTTCTCTGTTACCAGTCATGGCTCACATGAGCAACCTGCTGTTGTCATGATCTTGCCAGCAGATGACGCTGCGGCGACGACGTGCATGGACAGCTGGAGAGAGCACGCGTGCATGTGCTTGAAGTGCGCATGGACGATAGGACTTTGTTTACAATGGACATGTGCACTTATTTTGGTTTCTGTTCAGTCCCCTCCCTGTTCAGTTATTGGCTGAGGTGCGAGGGTGTGTTTCCAAGTGTTACCAGCTGTCAGCAGTTAAGGTAATTGTGATTGGTTAATTAATCTCCTCACGTTGCTGTGCATGTTGTGCGGTATTAGAGTAGAGACCGATGGGTGAAATGGTGCCACGCGGTAAAGTTTCCATGTCCTGTCTCGCTTCTTGTTCCTAGTTTCATGCCATAGTTAAACGAGAGTTTCATGTCTTAGTTAAACGAGTATTAGAGGTAATGAAGTTAGATGTGTAACGCGATATGCTGTAATGTTTCTATGCCCTGCTTTGATTTCATGCATCACGCCTCAGATCTAGTTAATATGAATCTGTGTAAATGTGCTAAACGGTAGTGGTTCCATGATTTGTTCTGGCTTTGTGCCATAGCCTTAGTTAAATGGTTTTCATGTATAGTTTCTTGTTTCATGCCATAGCTAAACGCTAGATGAGTACAGGTGTACAACGGGCTGATGGATTATTGTGCTGCGCTGTATTGTTTCATAGTCTTGTTCTAAGTTTAGTGATTCATGCCTCAAATCTTGTTTCTCTTTTGACCCCATTTTCCCGTACCAGTCACTTTAGAGTGTAAATAAAGACTTTACTCCTGCACATACTTCCTGTGTGAGTCTTCATCTTGTAACAGGTGTATGCGCAAATAAATTTTGTGCAAAGTTAATTGGTAGAAATTAACACAAATTTTTCTCTGAAATGCTTTTTGTTAGGGTGACCATACGGCCTCTTTTTCTCCACACGACCTCTTTTTCTGACCTTAAAAAAGATTAATTATAAATAAGAAAAATTATATTTGTATTGCTTTAAACACTCTCTGTAATTCCCACCTTGTTGGACAACAATTGGCAATTATAAAAGGCCTGCAGCAACTATTTGCCAAATTCCTGCCTCTGGAGCATTAGCCTACTCTCAGCGAAGGTGTGAAGGTGAAGTGCTGTTGTGTTCGGTGTTAAACAGTTGCTAGACAATACCAGCAAATGACAGCTGTCCTGAGTTGAAACAACGCCCATGGCCATATAAGGTCATTTTTAATTTCATGTTGTTTTTTTTAAAATTTTATTTATTTGTATAGCGCTTTTTACAATAGACAATGTCTCAAAGCAACTTTACAGAAATATCAATATGGTATACAGATATTAAAGGTGTGAATTTATCCCAACTGAGCAAGACACTGAGTGGCGACGGTGGCAAGGAAAAACTCCCTAAGATGGTAAGAGGAAGAAACCTTGAGAGGAACCCGACTCAGAAGGGAACCCGTCCTCATCTGGGTAACAACAGATAGTGTGAAAAAGTTCATTATGGATTTATATGAAGTCTGTATGGCCTTAGGAGCAGCCGAAGTCATGTTATCACATTGCTTTGTATTACATGGCCATTCAAATGTTTAAATGATGGCAGAAGGTTTATTTATTTATTTTACAAGTACAGTGGCAAGAAAAAGTATGTGAACCTTTTGGAATTTCACGGTTTTCTGCATAAATTTGTCATAAAATGTGATCTGATCTTCATCTAAGTCAGGGGTATTGACAAATATAATGCGTCTAAAATAATAACACAAAAAAATTTCTGATCTTTCATGTCTTTATTGAGAACAACTAAAAAAACCTAAATACATAGTGCTTGTGGAAAAAGTATGTGAACCCTTGAGTTAATGACCTCAAAAAAGCTAATTGGAGTCAGGTTTTAGCACACCTGGAGTCTCGTTAAGAAAATGAGTTTGGAGGTGTGGACTACAGCTAATTTGACTGATAAAAACCCCTCAAACTTTTGGAGTTTGCTCTGCACATGAAGCACACGCTTACGTGAGCCATGCCTCGCCAAAAAGAGCTTTCAGAGGCTTCGACAATCAAGAATTTTTGATTTACATAAAGCTGGCAAGGGTCACAAAGTGATTTCAAAGACTTTAGAAATTCACCAGTCTACAGTTAGGCAAACATTCTACAAATGGAGACACTTTGGGACTGTTGCTACTCTACCAAGAAGTGGGCGTCCAGTCAAAATGACACCAAGAGCACATTGAAGACTCCTCAATGAGGTAAACAAACAACCCCGAATGACAGCCAAAGATTTGAAGGCATCATTGGAACTGGCTAACATCTCTGTTCATGAGTGTACAATACGTAAAACATTGAACACGCAGGGTATCTACGGCAGGACACCACGAAGGAGGCCACTGCTTACTAAAAAGAGCATTACTGCACGCCTGAAGTTTGCACAGAGCACACTGACACTCCACAGCGGTATGGGCAAAATGTTTTGTGGACTGATGGAACTAAGATTGAACTATTTGGAAAAAACCACACCGCACTACATCTGGTGTAGAAAGGGCACGGCATATCATCATGAAAACATCATCCCAACCGTAAAGTATGGTGGAGGAAACATCATGATTTGGGCCTGCTTTGCTGCATCAGGGCCTGGCCAGCTTGCAGTCATTGAGGGGAAGATGAATTCCCAAGTATATCAGACAATTCTTCAGGATAATGTGAGAATGTCTGTATGTCAGCTGAAACTGTGTAGAAGTTGGGTGATGCAACAGGACAACGACCCAAAACACTGGAGCAAGTCCACAACAGAATAGCTTCATAAAAACAAAATCCACATTTTGGAGGGGCGGAGTCAGAGCCCAGACCTTAACCCAATAGAGATGAATTGAAGAGAGCCGTACACATGAGACGTTCAAAGAATATGACGGAGCTAAAGCAGTTCTGCAGGAAGAATGGGCTAAAATTCCTCCTGAATGATGTGCAGGTCTGATCCACAGCTACAGGAAGTGCCTGGTTGAGGTTATTGCTGCCAAGTGGGGGGGGTCAACCAGTTATTAATTCTAAGGGTTCACTTACTTTTTCCACTGTCATTTTGAATGTTGAATGAGTGTGTTCAATAAAGACATGAGGGATCAGAATTTTTTTTTGCGTTATTATTTTAGGCACATTATATTTCTCAGTACACTTGACTTAGATGAAGATCAGATCACATTTTATGACAAATTTATGCAGAAAACCATGAAATTCCAAAATGTTCACATACTTTTTCTTGCCACTGTATATATGTTTATATTTGTAACACCCAAGTTGTGGATTTTATTTAAAATAACTGAAAAATAGTATTGTAAGCTTGTTTTTTCTCTCCACCCGATTAATGGATGATGAAAATAATCATTAGTTGCAGTCCTAGTGATGACTGGCAGCAGAACATGCAGCATTTGAGAGCAGACCTGAGAGTTTTGGGATGGGGATGACTGATGGCAAATCCAAAGCAATGAGTAATTGGACGGGTATTAAATTTTCCACTTTGGTCATGGGTGCATGATTGTGGGTTACCTGAAACTCCAGACCAAAAAGGGTGGTGAGGTAAATTCTGGGGCTAGCTGGAAATTATCACAGTTTTGTGCCTGATAAAATGGTAAAAGGTCTGCACTTAACTCTCTTAACCTTAGCGGTTCTACAAATACTTTACACTGTTTCTCATTCACCCATTCACACACACACTCTCACACACCAATGCTGCAGAGCTGCCATGCAAGGTGCTAGCTTGCCATCAGGAGCAACTTGGGGTTCAGTGTCTTGCCCAAGGAAACTTCGGCACATGGAGACATCAAATCGCCATCCTTATGATTAGTGGACAACCCGCTCTACCACCTGAGCCACAGATTATTCACATATTGCCAGTTACCTGCATGACCTCATTAAAGCGAGAGCACCAAATCCAGTCCAGTGGCTGGTGCCAGACCAACAGGCTTTTACTCAGGTAAAAGCTGTACTTTCTGGTGGTATGTTTTTCATGTGGACTGTCCTCATCCTCCGGGATGGGCCTTCAGTTTCTGCCCATTCCAGGCAAAACAGGGGTGCACACTTATCTCACACAACTCAAACCGGTTATAATAATCAATTATATAAAAATCAATAATCACAGATGCATTTTCACAACCAAATTTGCTCATTTGCAATTACCGTAATTAAACAACGTATACAAAAAATGTGGCTCTGGTCTGCACACAGTTGTTGGAACAAGTTCTGCATATTTTGTATACATCAAAGGCATAATGAGAAATAGTTCTCATTTTTAAACTTAAAGTATATTTAACCATTTGTTGTTGATGTGGGAACTTATCACATAAAAATGCATAGGCAGAATTTAAGCACAACAAAACTTACCTAGGAAGTAACTGTTGACATGTTGTTTCCTGTCAATGATTCCTTTCAATAGTTTGCATGGTAATGACTTGTTCATCATTTCCTCAATCAGTTGGTCCATTAGATTATGAGCTCTTTGTATTAGCTGTTTTGTTGGGAGATGTTCCATGCAGATTTTCTTCAATTGCTGTTGCTCTGCATGGAGATGTGGAAAGTCTCATTACTGACTATGTCTTCAATTAAATGACATGTAGAGTAATTGTAGAACTTTAAAAGTGCTAAGACTGTTGGCTGTAGCTCTAGTTAGCTTCTGTTTTGTGGTAGCTTGGGTAGGAGTTGTGGAATAGTAGGGAGAGAGTTGTTGAACAGTAAGAGACAGGTAGATAGAGGTGTGAAAAGTCACAAATAGAGAGAGATTTAATAGGAGTTTGTGGCATGTTAAATGTGTAGAAGGTATAGAAGGTATGCGTGTTCTTTCTCCCAAACTTCAGCCCCAATGTTGATACCATAGTTCAAAACATGATACTATGGTAATTCTGTTTGACCCCTTTTAACCACCAGAAGTGATGTTTAAACACTTGAACCCACACATTTTTCAAGTGGTAAAAATCATTGGAACATGTGACTGACGTGTTTCTTGTTGCCCATGTGTGCCCTGTTAGATAGACAAACATTAAGATCTGATCTATCATCTTGTGGTAGTGGGGGCTTGAATGAGCATCAACTGTGGATAGAGAGGAGGCAGGTCAAACCAGCATGTAATCCCTGATGATTCTTACTTATGTCTTAATACCACCAATCTACTTATTTGCGTCCGTTTGTGCTTTCAGTTAACCCTAACCATAAACCTCTAACCCTAACCCAGTAACTGGCGAGAGAGAGTTAGCAATTGATGGAGGAACTTTTGAGATGTGCATACACACACACATGAGCGTGACCTTCAATTTTATGGAGCAAAAGCTGCGAGTCCAGGACTGACCCATTTCTGTTGAGCTGTTTTGATTTTGTTTTTGTTTTTTTAAAGTGCTGAAAAGCGTGGAGTAAATAAACGCACGCCCTGAGCACAGATAAAATTCCGCCTGTCTCCCAAATTTTCCTCCACACCCTAAACACCAGGTGCTACAGTAGTGCTGAAACCCAGAATCGGAGAAGACTTCCCCATGGAAGCCTCTCGACTTGGTGAGATCTTCAAAGCCCTTGCCATCCTCCCCCAAACAAAACACCAAACTCTTCTCAACCTGTACAACGAGCAGCAGATGCACTCCAGCTGAGTCCCCTGCCACCATGCCACATGTGAGGCTGACCACACTGCTTCCATGGAAAATCCAGACACCTTCTTGGAGCTCTTCAAGCCTGCAGTACCTGGCCAGAGGAGGAATGGACTATGCAACTCCTCCTCCTGCTATCGGGGGAAGCAACTGTCGCCATGGACACAGCTGGAGTATTCCAGCATCAAGAGGGCAGTCCTGCAGCACATCAGCCGGACACCTGAAGAGCACCACTGATGCTTCCGGTCTCCCCTTACACACAATAGTTGAAAGACTGCTGTCAATGATAGTTGATGGCAGAGGAGCGGGACATGGAACAGAACATCAAGCTGTTGTTACTGGAGCAATTCATCTGTCAACTCCCAGCAGGAACAGCAGAGTGGGTCCAGTGCCCTTGACAAAGCTGTCCAGCTGGTGGAGGATCACACCATGGTGATCACTGGTCCCGGCATCTCCCTTTTCCCTCACTCTCTCTCCTACTCCTCCCCTGGTCCCAGCTTCTAGGGACCTAAAACTGGCCCCCCCGGACCCGGTTTCCACCCTGCTCCCCACCCACACTCTTCAGTGTGTAGCAAAAACAAAAGAATTCACCTTGCTGTTTCAGTACATTCAGAAGGAACTGTAGATCTGGTGAATGTAGGTTAGAATTCTGTTTAGCATCATTTAGCCACTTAAAGGATGCCAAACCATAAGGATCTTCTAGAGTTAGCCACTAAACCATAATAATGGATAACATTTTATCCAATGTCAATCTGAATCCTAAATAAATATCAGGAATAATATAAAATTCAAGGCCTTGATGCTCATGTACAAGAGCTTGTCTAGAACAGCACTCAGCAGAATATGTCTCAATGTTCAAAAAACTGCTAAAGACCCACCTCTTCTGTGAGCACTTAACTAACCCCTAAAATGCCAACACCACATTATTTAAAAAAATTTTTTTTTTTAAATAACTAAATAAATAAAAATCTTACTCGGACTCTTAGACCTCTACTCTGCGCATGTTGCTTCTCTAGAACTCAATTAAAGATCATGTATAGTAGCACTACTTGTATTGTTCTCTGCTTGATATATTGCTTTGCTTGTATTTCCTCATTTGTAAGTCGCTAAGTGAATAAATGTAAATGTAAATAAAATTCTTGATCAATTTTCATTTAGACTATAACCAAGTATCATCAGGTTGCTACGCTGCTCAGGTTTTTCTGTAACCAGGTTGAGCGTGCATATGTTTTTTTTACCCCACAAACACCAAAGGGTGTTAACTGTTACTGTTAGATTATATTACTAAACTGTGGCATTTACTGTTAGAGTTAAGTACTTTTTAAGGTTACTGTCATCATTAATACTCTTGTTATCATTAAGGCTATATGCTCTTTATTTTTTGTGTTTATTTATTTTAGACTAATTTTCATAAATATTTTTAGTGAAGGAGTGTCTGCTGGACAAGATGTCTGATTTTGTTATGGTATAAAAATATTTAAATTCTCTCTGTACTGGCATTTACTATCAAAATTCTGTTATTAAGTCATCATTAGTCTTAAATTAGCCTTAACTAGACATACAAAAATACAAATGACCAAGACCTGAATAAAAAGAAAGAGATAAAGTGTTACCCATTGTCGAAAAAACATCTCCCAGCTGTTCATCATATAGAAGGTAAAGAAAGTCCTTCTGGCTCCACTTTAGGTCACGCAGTTTGCTTTCGATAATGAAGGACAGTGTTCCAGGTTTAGTAGACGTTACTATTATGTTTAGGAGATCCTTCTATTTGACAATAAAGAATTGCATTTGTTAAGAACATATCACCAGACAATCCACAATATAACAATTAAAATTTGTTGTAGATTTGTATTGCATTGTTTGACTACTGAAGTCTTACCCAAGTAGACTGGCATCCTTTCTGATTGCTCTGAAACATTTAAAAGAAGGGATGGGAAAGCATGCATGAATTATAATTGCCGAAGGTGCAGGACCTAGGGTTTTTCCTAATTAGACTAACACAGGGCATTGTGAAGCCTGATATCTGTTGAAGTGGGTTGCTTCCATTGCTGATGTTAATGGACTAATAGATAGAGGATACTGCACAATGTAGGTGCTGTTTTTAGGTTTAATTTATTTAAAATTGATTTAATTTATGTATAGGGATTCTAAAGGACGCTACTATCTTCTTGTTTATTCCATTTAATGAACTAATCATTTGCACTGAAACATTTACTTTGATAATTTGCAAAGTTTAAAAAGGCATCACCATCTCAGTCAGATAGACAAGCATGGGACATTGAAAACAGTAAAGGAAACTGAATGCCAGCAGTTCTTTACCACAGTAGAAGAACATTTACCACAGGCTCAGTGCTGTTGGAAGGCTTCATATATTCAAATATAGGCTAGTTTTAAAATGTGTTGTATTTCATTATAGTTGATAAATTATATATGGTTAGTTACTCCTTGCAATGTTGAATTATATGTAAATATTACCTCAATTGTCTGTCTGTTAATTGCATCTTTGGCACAAGTTAACATGCAGTCCTCCATTGCTGGACAAACACCAGAATTACAGCAGCAGTATTTCACCATGTCAATTATCTTTTTCTGTTTAAAGAAATTAATAAATATACAAAAGTTCAAATATCTGTATATATACAGTTGAAATTATATAAATCATGATGTGATGATGATAAAAGCAGAAAATGATTTGTAAATGAATATTATAGAGCATTGAATTATGTGGAAAACAATAAATAAAATTCAACAGTTTTTAAAAAACAATTAACTTACTAAACTACAACAGATTTAGTCCACTGTAATAACCACACCAACATTCTGAAATGGCGATTAAAAACTGATCACAAATCACAAAAAATTTATAATGGCTTACAGTGCTCATAACTGGGCAGTAGTAAAGCGAAGTAACCGCTCAGCAGCCTCGTCTCTGTTCGTTTACCAAGCCGATTTCATTATGTGTTTTCCCTGGTGCTCGACTTCACACTCGTCTCTCACTACGCTTTTGCCTACGTCCCTGATACACAGCTTACCTGCTCTGTCCCGATTCGATTCTTGTTTTCTGTTCAGTCTCACGCCATCCCTCCGCTCGCCCGTGCTTGTCTCCGTCCATGCTTCGTAACAGATTACTTTGCCGTACTATGGAGGCAGCAGGCACCTCGGATTGGGAACGTGTCATCCTGGAACAAAACCGCGCGCTAGCGGTGTACCGGGATGAGATATCCGCGTTGCGTGCCGAAGTCTCGCGACTGAGCGTTTCCATATCCCCCAACGCCATGCCCCCAGCCCTCACGTCACCACCGCCGACCGCCCCAGCGCATGTTCAGCCGACACCAGCTGCGCACATTCCAGCGCCGGCTGTTCACACTCCTGTGCCGCTGGCGCACAACCCGCCTATGCCCACACCAGAGAGATATGCTGGGGAGCCGGAGCGATGCAAGGGCTTCATGTTACAATGTGCGCTGTTCTTCGAGAGTCACCCAGAGATGCCTGAGGTCCGTAAGTTGACCCATTTTATGGAATTACTCTCCGGAACAGCCTTGGCGTGGGCCACGGCTGAGTGGGAGCGAGGAGGTGGTGTCAGACCCTCGTTAGATGACTTCCTTGCCCGGTTCCAGCGCGCCTTTGACCATTCTCCTGATGGCTGGGAGACTGGTGATGAGCTCATGCAACTCAAACAGGGCTCTCGTACTGCAAGAGAGTATGCGCTAGAGTTTCGCACTATCGCTGCCCAAAGTGGCTGGAACAAACCAGCCCTTAAGACCACGTTCCGCCGTGGCCTCGATCCGGAGTTACTGCATGAGTTGGCCTGTCGGGGTGAACAGCAAACTTTTGATGACCTCGTGGATCTGACCATAAGGCTGGATCGTCTGCGCCGTACCAACCATCCCATACCGCACGGTTTACTGCCAGCTGAGCCGGGCGCAGCAAGCGATGCAGCTCGGAAGGGCACAGTCCCGCGAGGAGGAGAGGGAGAGAAGACTAAGAATAAGTTCCGGTGCTTCTACTGCGGTGAGGACACCCACGTCGTCCACCAATGCCCGCACAGGCGGCACCGAGGGAATGGGAGGCGCACTGACAACCCACCTTGTCATGCCCGGGTGAGTCCTAACCAGTCTTGTACGTCTCACGTATTTTCTGTACCTGTCGTGATAGAACATTCAGGCCGTTCTTTTGTTCTTTAAGCACTCATCGACTCCGGAGCAGCTGAGAACTTCATAGATGAGAAGACGGTGCAGGAGCTCGGCCTGTCCATACGTCCCCTCCTCCGTCCTCGTGAGCTCCAATCCATTGATGGGTCACCTATAGGGTGAGGCGTAATATCTCACAGCACACACCCTGTCTGCCTTCAAGTTAGCGCCCTTCACCACGAAACTCTGGTCCTTTACCTCACCGTCTCCACCAGACACCCCGTTATACTCGGACTCCCCTGGCTGGAACTGCACAACCCCCAAATTTCCTGGACTGACAAGCAACTCACCCAATGGTCTATGTATTGCTTGCAGAATTGTTTGAGGGGCCCCACGGTCCCTTTGGCCACCACGACTGTGGAGAGTCCCCTGTTGCCTGCCACAGTTAAAATTCCCCCCGAGTACCACAACCTCCATGAGGTGTTCAGCAAGGAGAGGGCCAGTTGTCTCCCACCTCACATGCCCTACGACTGTGCCATTGACCTCCTCCCCGGGGCCAGCCTACCTCAGGGCCGTGTTTACCCGCTCTCCCAAGCGGAGCAGCAGGCCATGGAGGAGTACATTCAGGAGGCTCTCCAGCAGGGGTACATCCGACCGTCCACATCCCTTGCGTCTGCTAGGTTCTTCATTGTGGAGAAGAAAGGAGGGGGCCTCCGACCATGCATTGATTATCGGGCCCTCAACCAAGTGACCGTTAAGTACCGATATCCGCTGCCTCTCGTCCCCTCAGCCTTGGAACAGTTACGGTCCGCCATCCTCTTCACTAAGCTGGACCTCCGCATCGCATATAACTTAATTCTTATTAGGGAGGGGGACAGGTGGAAAACGGCCTTCAGCAACACCTCTGGACATTATGAGTACCTGGTCATGCCGTATGGGCTCGCTAACGCCCCCTCCGTGTTCCACAACCTAATCAACGACGCTCTGAGGGACATGCTAGGAAGGTACGTCATCGCCTACATTGACGACATCCTGATTTATTCGACCTCCCTGGAGGAACATGTCCAGCATGTCCGGCACGTACTGCAATGCCTCCTGCAGTACCAGCTGTACGTAAAGGCCGAGAAGTGCAAATTCCACCAGCACACAATCTCTTTCCTGGGGTATGTCATTAGCCCAAGGGGAGTCGCCATGGACCAGCATAAGATTCAGGCGGTCGTGGAGTGGCACACTCCGCGAACCGTCAGGGAGTTGCAGCGTTTCCTTGGCTTTGCAAATTTTTACCAAAGATTCATTAGAGACTTCAGTAAAGTAGCGCAACCCCTTACGTCGCTCCTGAGAGGTAAGCCCAGGCGACTGCTGTGGACCCCAGTTGCCCAAGAGGCTCTGGAGAGACTTAAGCAGGCTTTCACCTTGGCTCCCATTCTCAGACACCCGGATCCCTCCAGGCCGTTTCTTGTGGAGGTCGACGCGTCGGAGGTGGGAGTGGGAGCAATTCTGTCGCAAAGGTTTGGCGAGAGTCCCAAGTTACACACCGTGGCCTTTTCTTCCCGGAAGTTGTCGCCAGCAGAGCGCAACTATGATGTGGGGAACTGTGAACTTCTGGCCATCAAGCTGGCCCTAGAAGAGTGGAGACACTGGTTGGAGGGGGCAGTACACCCATTTGTTATCTTCACGGACCATAAGAATTTGGAATATCTACGAACCGCCAAACGGCTCACTCCTCATTAAGCCCGCTGGTTCTTATTCTTCTCCAGGTTCCAGTTCACCCTGTCTTACTGACCTGGTTCAAAGAATACAAAGGCTGACGCTCTGTCTCGCATTTATGCCCCAGAGCGGCCGACAGAGAAAGAGAGTTACATTATGCCTCCCTTCTGCATAGTGGGTGCCCTGGAGTGGCCCCTAGCACAGAACTTGGCCCGTATTTCCAGCGAAAGAATCCCAGCAGCCTGTCCTCCCGACAAACAGTTCGTGCCTAAGCGGTACTGTCTCGAACTCATCACCTGGGCCCACACAACTTTGGCCACCGGCCACCCAGGCCACCCACTTACCAACTGCTGGCCGAGAAGTACTGGTGGCCCAACATGCCCAGAGAGGTTTAGCGCATCGTATCCTCGTGTTCCTCTTGCGCTCAGTCCCAGGGCCCACGTGCGCTCCCGGCTGGGAAGTTGGGGCCCTTACCCATACCTGAACGTCCGTGGTCCCATCTGGCCCTCAATTTCATAACCGACTTGCCGAAGTTGCAGGGGAACTCCGCGATACTGGTGGTCCTAGATCGGTTCTCGAAGTCCTTGCGCTTAATTCCATTACCAGCCATCCCATCTGCCTTCACCATGGCAGAACTCCTGTTTCAACACGTCTTTTGCTACTTTGGTATCCCCGAGGAGATTGTGACTGATAGGGGGCCACAGTTCACATCGCGGGTTTGGGCCAGCTTTATGAAGAAGATGGGGGTCGCCATTAATCTCACGTCCGGTTACCAGCCCCAGGCTAACAGACAGGCAGAACAGGCCAACCAGGAAGTCATACGGTTCCTTCGGACTTACTGCCAACCCAGGGGACTGGAGTCAGTACCTACCATGGGCGGAATACGCCCAGAACTCGTTACGGCATTCCACCACCCAACTCACCCCGTTCCAGTGTGTCTTGGGTTACCAACCACCATTATTCCCCTGGAACACGTCTCACACGGACTCGCCAGCAGTGGATGAGTGGTTCCGCTGAAGTGAACAGGTCTGGGAGCGTGCCCATCAACAGCTGGTGCAGGCGTCCCACATCGCTAAATAAAAGGCCGACCGGCGCCGGACGGGACAGGGTGTGGCTCTCCACAAGAGATTTGAGACCCCTCACGGGCACAAAACTTCAACTGAAGTATATCGGGCCCTTCCGAATTCTGAGGCAAATTAATGAAGTCACGTATCGTCTGGACTTTCCGAGACACAGTCGCATCGCCCCGTCTTTCCACGTCTCACTTCTCAAACCTGTGATCTCAGGTCCCTTGGCCACAGTAGTGCCTGAGGATTCCCCACCGGAACCGTTGGAGATAGAAGGCCACCCAGCCTACCGCATCCGCGTCATTTTAGACTCCAGACGGAGGAGAGGGGGACTTCAGTATCTGGTAGACTGGGAGGGGTATGGACCAGAGGAACAGTGCTGGGTCCCAGCCCGAGACATTCTGGACGCAGGCCTGCGTAAGGACTTCCACACGGCTCATCCAGACAAACCGGCCCCCCCGGGGGGGCCTCGGGGAACTTCGGCTCCCGGAGTGAGCCCTTTGGAGGGGGGCTCTGTTACAACACGGCGAAATCGGCGCGGCAGCTCAGAAAGTGTAGTGCTGCCCAGGGACGTGGCGGAGGAGGACTACACTTCCCAGTCATACCTGTGCTCGAGTCCGCCAGAGTTCTAATCATGAACACCTGCAAACACCTGAGGTTATATAAGGGCCTCCCTAGCATTAGCCGCTTGCGAAGTAACCGCTCAGCAGCTTCGTCTGTTTGTTTACCAAGCCAATTTCATTATAAGTGTTTTCCCTGGTGCTCGACTTCACGCTCGTCTCTCACTACGCTTTTGCCTACGTCCCTGATACACAGCTTACCTGCTCTGTCACGATTCGATTCTCGTTTTGTGTTCAGTCACACGCCATCCCTCTGCTCGCCCGCGCTTGTCTCTGTCTACGCCTCGTAACAATAACAGCTAATAAACACTGGCAATTGTTGACAAAAGTGGAGATGCTATAATGGCCCGTAAAACGCATATAATGGCTTATGAACAATCAATTCTATACATTATAAACATAATACTTTTAAATGTAAAAAATGCTGGTAAATGCTGATCACAGCAACAAACACCAACACTTGACAGTAAATGCTGATAAATGAGGATAATGGCTCATAATGCTACAACTGCTCATTAATGTTCATGAGGATAATCACTCATAATGGCTGATAAACCCTGATAACGGCCAAATGCCAATAAATTCGTTAATAGCTGATAAACATTGATCTCTGCTGGTATATGCTGATGGATAACTATAATCGCTGATGATCATGGCAGGTACATAATAATAAAGGCTGATCAATTCTGACAATGGATGATAAACACTGATTATGGCCTATAAATACTGAAAATTGCTCGTAAAGGCCAGTAAATGCTGACAAATGCTCATTATGGCTGATGAATACAGATAATGGCTATAAACAGTGATTTTGGCTGCTAAATGCGGATACTTGCTTAACAAGATTAATAATGGTAACATTCAATGTGTATGTTCAATTAGAAAACGTGCTCTATAAATGCAGTTAATGGCTGATGAATACTGATCATATCTGGTAAATGCAGATAATAGCTGATAAGTGTTGATAAAAGCTGATTTTAGTTGACAGTTGCTGATAATTGCCAATAAATGCCATTAATTGCTGATATTTTCCTAAAAACACAGATATTCGCTGATAAACGGCAATTGTTTCTGATGAATGCTGATAAATGTTAATAAATAAATAAACAAATTATAAGCATAAATTCTGATTGTTGATAAATGTTGATAAGTGCTGATAAACACTGATAAATGTTAATAAATCTCCATAAATGTTGATAACTGCCGATAATTGCTGATACATGTTGAAAAAATTTGACAATTGCTGATACACGTTGAAAAAATTTGATAAATGTTGATAAACGCCGATTTGATAAATATTGATACATTTTGATACATGTGATGGATGCCGATACATGTGATACATGCTGCTACATGTTGATAAAGGTGATGGATGCCAATACATGTGATACGTGGTTATACATGTTGATACATGGTGATACATGTGATGGATGCCGATACATGGTGATACATATGATGCATGTTGATAAATGGTGATAAATGTGATACTTGTTGATAAATGTGATACATGGCGATACATGATGGAAAATGTGATAACTGTTGATTGCCAATAAATTTTGATAACTGCAGGTAACTGCAGATAAATGTCGTTAAATGCAGATAAAGCTGATAATTGCTGATAGAACTTGGCATTCAATCACCCCAACATGCTGTATCCTACCCTCCTCCTCCCCAGCACCACCATCTAGATCTGCCACGTTGGAGGGGATGCTTTCCATACCATACCCTTTGCAGCAGAATGCTTCTTCTTTTCTGTCTGTCCACGTCTATCAGAACAAGTATTCATACTCGCTCAGCAGCAGCATAGCAGATCTGGTCTGCCAGACCAAACCTATTTACACTTCATCCCTATCCGTAAAAGCTCACAATTTCACTCCGAGAGTCATGGCTGACATGTTATTTTGTTTGCAATTACTGTTAGGTAACTGGACAATTTTATGATACATTCCCTTTTTATAGTCTTATGTGCTCTCATCAATTAATAATTCTATTTTGGTATTTAAAAAAAAGCCATGCTTCACTAAGTTTTTCTGCCTTTAATTCCAGATGAAACTTGCCTTTTGCAGATGTTCTCTGAAGTGTCTCTTCAGAATATCCTCCCAGTCTTTTTGCCAAATATTTGGCAATCGAAGATTGAACACTTCACTCCAATGCTGAGAAAGAAGTTACATTCTTGACAAAACATTACTACTGTGAAAGCATTAATAAAGGTTTTTCAGGGCCTGAAACGTGAATTAAGATGTTTTACAAGGTCCAGTTTTAGATTACTTATTATATTATACTTTTTATACATTGAGGTGTGAGTCACAATTTGCACAATTTCGGTATGAAATCCTGAATTTACACAGTCAACTCAACTCTGAATATGGTCCCAAAATATTAGCAAGCTTTTGTCAAAGTTTAATCGCAAGATTAATGATTTCTTTATACCAAAATGAATTGGTATAAACACATACTTTAAAGTCCAATGTCTTGTTTCCTTTCTGGTGTTGTGTGATGCAGGCAGACATCTTCTTCTTTAGATGAGAAAAAGTAGTTCTGTAATCACCTATGTTCAAACCCTGCAAAATATTCAAGTACACTTCAAATAAAGCAGTCAGTCAAATCTTTGTTATTGAAACTTGTTTATCCAAATTATTGTTCATTTTTGAATAATTAATCAATTGAATAATCACTGCTATTTTCTTGTGCTTTATTGATAACTCTTAAATCTGAACATGCAAAAACTTTAAGGCAAACTTACACTGGATCATTTGTGCACTCTGAACTCTCATAAAATGCCTTATGTATTCAAACAAATGCATGTGACTTAATGTCACCATAATGGGAATAAACTGACAATCTTTGTAAAGCTACAGCTATTTATGGCTACCACACTTACTACTACCAGTTCTGTCCCTTAAACTAACAGTTATTAGTAAATATGTTTAAATGCATTTTTAAAAATCCAGTAAAAAAGTTAAACCTTAAGCTTGTGTATAAAAAAAAAATGTTATCTTATAAATAAAATGTACTAAATTGAACTGTAGTTGAGCTACAATATGATCAATCTATGTTCATGGTCCCCTTGTTTGATGCTGTGTATTCAGTAATGTACACACACAAATGTACACACACACACACACACACACACACACACACACACACACACACACACACAAACACACACACTGTGTGCATAATTATTAAGAAGGTTCATCATATACTTTTTTCCAAGCACATGTTTCCAGTTCCAAACCCCATCAATCTTAATAATTACTGAGTATAAGAATTTTGTTGTCAGCAATGGTTGTAAATGAATCTCATTATGGATTAGTCAGTCTGCACAAGGCACATTTACTCATTGCATTACTTGTTGCGAAAACACGCATTGGAAAAACGGCAGAGAGTACAGACCAAAGTTGTGTCAGTAACGGTTTTTTACTAACTGGAAGTATGAGCCGTTTCCTAGTCGATGACATGTGACATCAAACACATATAATGCGATGCCGCTAGCTTTAGCAGAATACCCAGAGTCAGTAATTGAATTTCTTCAATTACTGTTTGTAAATGTTACATTTTATAGCCAAAATGACATCAGTCACCATCAGACAGAGGCGTAATCATCAAGTGACAGCAGAAAAAAGTGTGTGACCCAAGTCCTCTAAGACATGGGAGCATTTTATATAAAATGCCGTGAAGAAGACTGTAACCTGCAAACATTACAAAGTGGAGCTTGTGTAGCACAGAAGCATGACCATGATGGTGTTGGGGAAATGGATGTAAATTTCTTAAAAGGTTTAGTTTAATTCAAGTTTATTGTCATTATGTGCTGTATTTTAGCGCTGCAACTATTAATCAATAATTAAAATAATGGACAATGAAGGTCATTATGGATTAGGTGGGTCTGTCACTGTGGAAACCCCCCACTCCCCCTTTAGTGAAGTCACCCATTTAAAAAACAGCGGTGGTCACAGAGTGAGCTGCTGCTGAGGGAAAGTGCAGGATCCAGGTCGTCCAAAACATGAGAATGTTTTACATTTAGTGCTTCAAACAAACTGGTAAGTGTATTAAAGTGTATTAACGTGGCTCGTCATGTCAGACACTGTGACAGATGCGTTTGCTGTTAATCGTGTTCCAAACATGTTTTCTTCAGAACAGAAATGACATTTTTACCTTTCTATCCCTATCTGTGAAATTCACGCCAGTATTTCCATTTTACATAAAGTCTTGAAAATAAGCGTTAGTTACAGCCCTACATTCTTGTTTACGTGTAATTCTTGTATTACACTTTTAAATAAGTGCAGAAATATTCTTTATAGTCTAACTGCCAACTAATTGTGCACACAGTTATTTGAGAAAGTTGTTGTAATTCCCCTGAGAGACAAATCTCACATTTCATAAACATAATAAACTTTGAGACTGACTGATAGCATTGTACCTCTTCAACAGTAAAATTAATAATGAAAAACATAAATTGCCTAATAATTATGCAGAGTACAATTGCAATCAAAGTTATTCACCCCCAGTGCAAATCAGGTTTATTGTCAAAATGTACAGACTTTCAGCTGTTTGCGATGAACAAATCAAACAAAAGCAACTGAAATTGTTCAACACAACGAATGCTTCAAGTGTTTTCCCCAAATTCAACTGAAAATGCAACTTATAATGATTTCTTCAGTCTCAAAATTATTCACCCCATTCATGGCGAGTATCTTTAGGACTTAGTAGAGCTCCTTTTGCTGTTATGACCTGCTGCAAACCAGGTGCAGAGCTTCTGCAGCGTTCCTGAGGAATCTTCTCCTGTTCCTCATGAGCAACGGGCTCCAGTTCAGTAATATTCTTAGTATTGCGTGCTCCAACCGCCTTCTTCAAATCCCACCAGAGATTTTCTATGGGGTGACTGTGATGGCCCTGTAGAATGTTCCATTACTTCTTCTGCAACTAAGCCTTCGTGGAATTTGAGGTATGCTTGGGATCATTGTCCTGTTGGAAGGTCCAATAACACTCATGCTCCACGTTCCTCACAGATGGCATGATGTTTTCTTCTAGGATTTCCTGATACTTCAATGAATCCATCTAGCCTTCCACACGCTGCAGGTTTCCAGTGACAGAGGATGCAAAGCAGCTCCAGAGCATCACCGAGCCACCACTATGCTCGACTGTGGACAGAGTGCTCTTTCTTCATTCTTCTTCCTCCAGACGTACTGCTGATCCATCGCTCAGGGAACCATGAATGCCAACATGTACTGTGACATACTGAAGCAGAGCATGATCAGTATGAAGTATTCCAGCATGATAACCACCCCAAACACACCTCCAAGACGACCACTGCCTTGCTAAAGAAGCTGAGGGTGAAGGTGATGGACTGGCCAAGCATGTCTCCAGACCTAAACCCTATTGAGCATCTGTGGGGCATCCTCAAAAGGAAGGTGGAGGAGCACAAGGTCTCTAACATCCACCAGGTCCGTGATGTCATCATGGAGGAGTGGAAGAGGACTCCAGTGGAACCTGTGAAGATCTGGTGAACTCCATGCCCAAGAGGGTTAAGACAGTGCTGGAAAATAATGGTGCCACACAAAATATCGACACTTTGGACTCAATCTGGACATTTTCACTTAGGGGTGTACTCACTTTTGTTGCCAGCGGTTTAGACATTAATGGCTGTGTGTTGAGTTATTTTGAGGGGACAGCAAATTTACACTGTTACACAAGCTGTACACTCACTACTTTACATTGTAGCAAAGTGTCATTTCTACAGTGTTGTCACATGAAAAGATATCATCAAATATTTACAACAATGTGAGGGGTGCACTCACTTTTGTGAGATACTGCGTATATATATATATATATATATATATATATATATATATATATATATATATATATTGAGATACTGCGTGTGTGTGTGTATATATATATATATATATATATATATATATATATATATATATATATATATATATATGTTTCAGCATAATTGTATACTTTTATTATCTGATTTAATTAATAATCTGTCAAGACAGTTATTTACCATATCATCTGAATGATAGTCAGAATAGTCAGTGAACGCATTCAGAAGCTGCAGTGCTGACAAGACATTATCCCAGTGTTCTATCCAGCTTGTATCTTTCAAAGAATTTTGAAGGATGTTCAGTGTTTTCTGCAGGCAGGAGTCTACATCCATCTTCAAGGTTTCTGAAGTTGATCGTTCTTGTCTGCTTGTTGGAAACATATACAACCATTATACTTGAAAGGACCTTGTTATTACACACAGTAATTTTATTAGAAACATCAGGAATCATAACAAGCCATATTTAAAAGGTGTATGCGGTGCCCTCCATAATGTTTGAGACAATCTTTGTACTTATTACAGAGGCGTGTAAATTTGCACTCAGTTCACATGTGGTTAAAGTACACATTGTTGGAGTATAAATTTAAAACTGTGGAATATAGAAATAAAAATAAAATGCAAATATGGAATATGCAAATAAAAATTAAAAAACGTTATGCTTTTGTCCCAAACACTATAGAGGGCACTATATTGTAGTTGTGATTTAGTCATTATGCTATCTTGTTCATCAATTTACCTTCCTTTTAACCAATCCTTAATTTGCGAAGCAGCAATTTTCACATCCTCATGCAGTGTCTGGCAAAATAAATATGAAACACATCCAAACCTTTGTTAGTGTATAATTCATTAGTGCAGTATCAAAATCAACTAGGCAAATGTATTATACATATATGTATGTATATGTGTTTTATATATATATATATATATATATATATATATATATATATATATAGTTTTTTAAAGAATAAAACAAAAAATATTATATATATGTTGCTTTGTGGTATTTTGAAAAACAAATAAATATAAAATATTTAATTGTTTTTCAAAATACCAGAAAAGCAACATTCCACATTTGCTTTACATCCATCTCTTCATCAATAACTTATCTCGATACTGATTTTTAATTACAACCCCAATTCCAAAAAAGTTGGGACGCTGTGTAAAATGTAAATAAAAACAGAATGCAATAATTTGCAAATCTCAGAAACCCAAATTATTCACAATAGAACATAGAAAATATACCAAATGTTTAAACTGAGGAAATGTACCATTTTAAGGAACAAATAAGGTCATTTTGAATTTGATGGTGGCAAAACGTCTCAAAAAATTTAACGTTGAGGAAAATTATTCTGAAATTGTTCCACTAGTTGAAGACGCAGTTTTTCGCAGATTGGTTAATCTCTGCCCATCTGAACTTCTGAAAAACTCCGCCTCTCTAAGATCCTCTTTTTATACCCAATCATCTTACTGACTTGTTCCCAATTAACCTCCAGCTGTTTCTTTTTACTAACATTTACTTTTCCAGCCTTTTGTTGCACTGACCCTTGTCTCATACGTTGAGATGCGTTGTTGCCATCGAATTCAAAATTCTAATTATTTTCTTAAAACGGTACATTTCCAGTTTCAACATTTGATATGTTTTCTATGTTCTATTCTATCAAATTTATGCATTCTGTTTTTATTTACATTTTACACAGTGTCCCAACTTTTTTGGAATTGGGGTTGTAGTTTGTAATCTATCCTTGTTTGAAGTATCCAATGTTAAAAAATCTAGCATAAATAACCTAGCCTAAATACATTGCCTAAATAATTTTAAGATTTAAGATCATTCTTGGGGGTTAAAGACTGTGTTGCCTGACATAGAGAGATGCATATACACTGAACTCAGTTAACACTTACATGGAACCTGTTGCAGGTCTGCCATTTTATCAGCTTCAACAAGAATTCATCTGGAGTAATGTTGAGATTCAAGAGGTGGCGTCCATCTCCTGCATTACACATGTCTAGTACTGCATCTCTGAATGCTTTGCATCTCTTTATCACCATACAGTGTGTCTCGACCATTTCAGACAAGTTCCTTGATAAGACATTTGATTATATTTTTTAAAACTACAATTAAAAAGCACCAGTTATATTACATGAGCCAACAAATAAATTAAGTTCATTGCAATGTACTACTTATTTCAGTCATAAATAAATTTTATAGCTTTGGACAGCTTACGACTTTGAATTTGTGAAACAGTACTATTTCTTTGTACTATAGTCATTCTAGAAAATATGCAGATTTCTCATTTTCTACTCATATATCGTTAGTGTTATTGGAACACACATGGACACTTCTGCGTCCCTCCACATAAGCTGTAATTTTTTTAAGACTACTGAGAAAAAGTACATTTTTATTATATTGATTGTTGTTACCAGAATGTATTAAATTTGCCTATCGTGACGGTCCCAGTTCCTACACACGCACCACCAGTGCACCCCACCTCCACACACGGACTTTTCAGTGTAAATAAAAGAGTACTTATTCCCATTGTCTGCCTGCATGTGTCTGTGTTCAGCTCTGCTACTTGCTCTAAGAAGCCACACCTATGAACGTAACTGACCCAATTCAGTCCATAATATGCAAACAAACAAACGGAAAATAATTGAGCTCAAATATACTTCAGACTAAGTAGACAATTATTTAAAATTGGGGAACACGGGTTAAATATAAATTTCAATAACTTAATCTAGAAACTAATGGGTTTTTCTGTCCATATGTAACATTTTCATTTTTTAAATAAAAGTGAGTAGCTATAGGCCTACCAGACTGCAGACTTCTGTGGCATATTCTTATATGCTAATGGGTCAACATGTTCTGGAGACACTGCATAAAACAGTGCCATAAACCAAAGTGCTGCTTTTGGTGACATTTGGCAGGCCAGATTGTACACATAACGCACAGCTTCAGAAATGACCCTGTAAGAGAAACTAGGATTATTTAATGACAAATGATCAATTATACAAAAAAATGTGAATAAGTGATTCAAATTCACAAAACTGCTTATTTCAGAATAGCAAATCCCTGTCACCATTCATAAAAATCATGTGCTTCAGGCCTATTTTATTCAATTTCCCTACATTTTAGTGTCTAATTACCATTCGTATGTATTGTGTTTGATTTGACCCTTGGCTGTGGATATATTTAATCTTTCTTTTTCAGTGAAATCTCTTAGCCTTTCTTCTCTTTAAGTCGAAAAAGCATCCTTAATGATAATAACCGTAGATTTGATGTTAGCTAAGTCAAACAAATGACAGATTTTATTTAACATTATTGAACATAAAAGATTCTTCATTTATCATGACAGAACATGAGGCTGTACCACTGATGTTAGAAAATTGAGGAGAGACAAGAAACCAAAGTGAAATTTGGGAAAGGGGGCAGGGCTTCCAGGGGGTCATTTCATACAGTGGGGGAAAGAATTATTTCACGCATCAATATTTTTTTCAGTAAATATATTTCCAATAAGGTTATTCACATGCCATTTTTACCAGATATCAGTATTAACTCAAGAAATCTGTAAATATAAAGAATTCACAACATTAAAGTCCATAAATAAAGTTATGTGTGATAAAGTGGAATGACATGGGGGAAAAGTACTGAACACACAAAGAAAAAGCAAAGGAAAGGCACCAGCTGAAACCCATAAGTAATTATACCCTCTATCTGTACAAATTAAGATCAGCTGGATTAGTAAATTGATGGTCTATAAAAAGGCTTTTCATTACCGAGGTGTCACACAAGAAACATCTCATGATGGGTAAAAGCACACAGCTCTCCCAAGACCTTCACAACATGTTGTGAAACATATTGATGGAATCAGATACAGACGTATTTCAAAACTTCTGAATCCTCCAGTAAGCACCATCAGGGCATCAGTCATCAACCGGCCACGCACAGGAGCTCCTCGCAAGATTTCTGACCAGGGAGTCAGAAGAGTAGCTCAAGAGCCAAGGACCACTCGGAAAGAGCCCCAGAAACACTTGCTGGCAGCAGGTGCCATCTTCACAGAGAAAACAGTACGCGATGCACTCCACTGCTCACGCTCACCCGCAAGACTCCATTACTAAAGAAAAGGCATGTCGAAGCTCGTTTAAAGTTTTCTACAACTCATTTGGACAAGTCTATGAAATACTGGGAGAGTGTAGTCTGGTCAGACGAGAGCAAAACTGAACTTTTTGGCTGTCATACTACACACCATGTTTGGAGAACTGGCACTTCACATCACCCTAACAATACTACAACAACAGTGAAGTTTGGAGGTGGAAACATCATGACGTAGGGCTGTTTTTCATCACATGGTACTGGCAGACTTCATATAATTGAAGGAACGATGAATGGAGCCCTTTACCAGGAGATAATTGAGAAGAATCTGCTGCCATCCACAAGGATGAAGATGAGAAGATGGGTGGAGCTTCCAGCAGAATAATGATCCAAAACATTTTGACAAAGGAAACTCTCAGTTGGATTCAGAGAAAAAAAATCTATGTGTTAGAATGGCCCAAACGATCACCTGACTCAAATCTAACTGAACAAGATTTAAAGACCTTTTTAAACACCTGAATACTGCGACCCATTAATCTCTTCATACAGGAAGTGCCTGAAGTTGTCATTACAATCAATTAGTGTGTTCAATACTTTTTTCCTCCGTCATTCCACTTTATTACACATAACTTTATTTATGCACTTTAATGTAATGAATTCTTTATATTTGCGGGTTTCTTGAGTTAATACTGATGTCTGGTGAAAATTTCATGTGAATAACTTTATTGGAAATATATTTACTGAAAAATATGTTAACACGTTCAATACTTATTTCCCCCTCTGTATAATGTGATTTCTATCTGTAAAAAAAAATATTTTCTCTTTGTTTATTTGAACAGAAATACCCCATGACCTGCACAGATTGGGCTGCTCTGTCTCTGTCCTTGCTAGCCTGGGAAGACAACTCTCAGCAGCACCACAATGCTAATAAAAAGTTATTGGGTGATTAAAGGGGTTGAAGAATTTATTTCCTTTCTAAGCTCATAGCTAATGTAGTTAGTTACAATCAGTAGTTTTTGAGTAATCAGGTTTTTTTTTAATTCTTTGGGGGGAAAAAACACATACAGCTTCGAGAGAACAGTTGCTAATATGCTCCCCCTTGACACATACATGCAGCACCGACCACCCACCTATGTTAGATCACTAAAAAAAAACACCTCTCCTGCTGCCATAACTTTAGGAAACAAATTTTATGTACCAGTTTAGTAATGAAAATCAGGTGTTTGCATGGGAAGAAAATACACATAAATTAGTCTTCTGAACCATCTCTTCTGTGGGGTACTACTGTCATATTTAAAAAGAAATAATATCTGAAAATACTTGAATGTAAGAACAATTAAGATCCACCAATTCATCAAACTGTAAGAAAAACAATGAACTCACCATCTCACTGAGTCTTCGAGACTTGCCAGAGTGCCATCTAGCTTGCCGTTTTGTTTGACAATTTCAGACAGCTTTTCAATTGAAACTTTTGCAGGCTCAATATGAAAAAACTTAGCAAGAACTGCTGCAGCGAGGACATACTGAACTGGAGAGGTTTTTTTTGACTCCTTAACTGCACGCTGAAATGCTTCGTCCAGTTTTCCCTTTACATCGTCCTAAAAATTAAAAAGATTCCAAATTACACCATTTCATCGAGTGTTTTAAATTGTTTTTTAATTTTTCCTGATTCAGACTGAATAATAAATATTTTTTCTTTAATTGCATTGAGAGTATATACGCACATATATATTTCAGTATATGTGCAAGGCCAATTCTGTTGTTTTTGCTATACACTAAAGACAGTTGGGTGTGAGACCTGAAAATCTACATGAGACAATAGATAAAAATTTAAGCTTTCATTTCCTGATATTTACATCTAGATATCTTAAACAACTTAGAACATGGCACCTATTTTTAAAGTGATGATAATATTGGAACGTGTGACTAATAGATGTTTCTTGTTGTCCTGGTGTGTCCTGTTAGATTGATTGTTTAAACAATTAGTAGATCTGAACGTCTACTCTTGGTCTGAGCCTTGGGTTTTTCCTCTGAAGATTGCATATATTGCTTAAAAGTAAAAACCAACATGAAGATCAGAGAGCTGTCTATGTGAGAAAAGCAATCCATTTTGCAATCCAAGCTAAAAAAAAAAAAAAAAAGAGGGAAAATTGATCTGAGGCATTGCACAAGCATTGGACACAGCTAATACAAAAATTTGTAATGTCCAGAAAAAGAAAGAAACCACTGCTGTACTGACAATCAGACATGGAACAGGTCAGCCAAGGAAAACAACAACAACTGATGACAAATGCTGCGGGAGCTGTGAAGAAAACCCAGTGACGTCACCAACAACCTCCACAGGGCAGGGTGAAGGTATCACAATCCACCTTTCGAAGAAGTCTTCGAGAGCAGAAATACAGAGGCCGTACCACAAGATGTAAACCACTCATCAGCAGAAAGAATCAGAAAGTCAGATTGTAATTCGCAAAGAAATACAGAGATGATCCACAAAAGTTCTGGAACCAAGATGAACTCTACCAAAGTGATAGAAAGGCCAAAGTGTGGAGAAAGAAAGGATCTGTTCATGATCCAGAACATACGAGCTGATCTGTGGAACATGGTGGAGGTAGTGTCATGGCTTGGGCTTGCATGGCTGCTTCTGGAGCATTCTCACTAATCTTTATTGACGATGAACTCATGATGGTAGCAGCAGAATGAATTCACAAGTCTACAGAAACATTGTCTGCCAATTCACAGAGAAATGCATCCATTAAAATTAGGAGGAACTTCATCATGCAGCAAGACAACGATCCAAAACACACTTGCAACCCAACAAAGGACTTCATCGGGGGGAAAAGTGGAAGGTTTTACACTGGACAAGTCAATCACCAGACCTTAACCCAACTGAGCAGCATTTCACCTCCTGAAAAGGAGACTGAAGGGAGAAACCCCTCGAAACAAACAACTACTGAAAGGAGCTGCAGTACAAGTGGAAAAGCATCACAAAAGAAGAATGCAACAGTTTAGGGTTTCACCAACATGATGTAGTTATTGCAAGTAAGGCATATGCAAAGAAATATTAAGTATTAACTTAAAGACTTTCTGTTCCAATACTTTCGCTCACTTAAAAATTGGGTGGTCTGCCACCAAATGTTTCATGTTCTACACAGGGTCATGGAGGAGCCTGGATACTACCCTGGGAACTCTGGGATGGATGGAGTGCCAGCCTATTTCACACTCTATGGACAATTTGGAAATGCAAATCAGCCTACATCACATGTCTTTGGATTGGGGGAGCACACTGGAGTAGCCGGAGGAAACCCTCGAAGCACGGGGAGAACATGCAAACTTCATGCACACAAGGTGAAGCAAACATGCTAACCACTTTGCCACACACACACACACACACACACACACACACATAAACACACACACAAACACACACACACACACACACACACACACACATATATATATATATATATATGGTATTACTTTTTAAGCAACTTAAGCAAAACATTTCCAAATACATTCACCATCCACTTTATTAGTGTACTCTCATGCACCTATGAGCCAATGATGTGACAGCAGTGCAACGCATAAAATCATGCAGAAGATACAGGTCAAGAGCCTCAGTTAATGTTCACATCAAAGATCAGAATTGGGAGAATATGTGATCTCTGTGACTTTAACTGTGGCGTGATTGTTGGTACCAGATGGGCTGGTTTGAGTATTTCAGAAACTGCTGATTTCCTGGGATTTTCAAACACAACAGTCTCTAAAGTTTACACAGAATGGTGTGAAAAACATAAAATGTCCTGTGTGTGGAGGGTCTTCGAGCTGAAACACCTTGCTGATGAGAGAGATCAGAGTAGAATTACTCGACTGGTCTGAGCTGACAGAAAAATACCCTGTGGTCTGCTGTTGTAGCCCATCTACCTCAAGGTTAGATGTTTTGTGCATGCTGAGATGCTTTTCTGCACACCAAGGAAAAGAGTGACTATATACAGTAGCAAGAAAAAGTATGTGAACCTTTTGGAATTTCATGGTTTTATGGATAAATTTGGCATAAAATATTATCTGATCTTCATCTAAGTCAGGGGTATTGACAAATATAATGTGTCTAAAATTGGGGTGCACCAAAATGAAAATTCTTGGCCGTAGCCGAAACCGAATAAAATGAAAAACTTGGCTGAAAGCCAAAACCGAACACATTTTTTTCACATTTTTTCCATTTATTTTGCCATTTTTTTCACCATTGCATAAATTAAATAGTCAAAATGTGCTTTTTACAATTTTTTCTTGCTTTTCAAAGAAAAAAATCAATTACAAAAACTACGATTTAAAAATATTTATTTAAAACTAAACATTTTTTTTTCATTCCAGCAGGCATAGGCTACCAAGAAGGCACAATATAACTTTAAATAAATAAATGAGTAAATGAGGGAAATAAGTATTTAACCCCCTCTCAATCAGAAAGATTTCTGGCTCCCAGGTGTCTTTTATACAGGTAACGAGCTGAGATTAGGAGCACACTCTTAAAGGGAGTTCTCCTAATATCAGTTTGTTACCTGTATAAAAGACACCTGTCCACAGAAGCAATCAATCAGTCAGATTCCAAACTCTCCACCATGGCCAAGACCAAAGAGCTCTCCAAGGATGTCCGGACAAGATTGTAGACCTACACAAGTCTGGAATGGGCTACAAGACCATTGCCGAGCAGCTTGGTGAGAAGGGGACAACAGTTGGTGCGATTATTCGCAAATGGAAGAAGCACAAAAGAACTGTCAATCTCCCTCGGCCTGGGGCTCCATGCAAGATCTCACCTCGTGGAGTTGCATTGATCATGAGAACAGTGAGGAATCAGCCCAGAACTACACGGGAGGATCTTGTCAATGATCTCAAGGCAGCTGGGACCATAGTCACCAAGAAAACAATTGGTAACACACTACGCCGTGAAGGACTGAAATCCTGCAGCACCCGCAAGGTCCCCCTGCTCAAGAAAGCACATATACATGCCCGTCTGAAGTTTGCCAATGAACATCTGAATGATTCAGAGGACAACTGGGTGAAAGTGTTGAGGTCAGATGAGACAAAATGGAGCTCTTTGGCATCAACTCAACTCGCCGTGTTTGGAGGAGGAGGAATGCTGCCTATGACCCCAAGATCACCATCCTCACCGTCAAACATGGAGGTGGAAACATGCTTTGGGGGTGTTTTTCTGCTAAGGGGGACAGGACAACTTCACCGCATCAAAGGGACGATGGACGGAGCCATGTACCGTCAAATCTTGGGTGAGAACCTCCTTCCCTCAGCCAGGGCATTGAAAATGGGTCGTGGATGGATATTCCGGCATGACAATGACCCAAAACACACGGCCAAGTCAACAAAGGAGTTGCTCAAGAAGAAGCACATTAAGGTCCTGGAGTGACCTAGCCAGTCTCCAGACCTTAATCCCATAGAAAATCTGTGGAGGGAGCTGAAGGTTCGAGTTGCCAAACGTCAGCCTCGAAACCTTAATGACTTGGAGAAGATCTGCAAAGAGGAGTGGGACAAAATCCCTCCTGAGATGTGTGCAAACCTGGTGGCCAACTTGTGATTGCCAACAAGGGTTTTTAAACCAAGTATTAAGTCATGTTTTGCAAAGGGGTCAAATACTTATTTCCCTCATTAAAATGCAAATCAATTTATAAAATTTTTGATGTGCTTTTTTCTGGATTTTTTTTGTTGTTATTCTGTCTCTCACTGTTCAAATAAATCTACCATTAAAATTATAGACGGATCATTTCTTTGTCAGTGGGCAAACGTACAAAATCAGCAGGGGATCAAATACTTTTTTCCCTCACTGTAGGATTTGTCTGCCTGCCTTTAAATAAATGTCTTTACCTGCTTCCGTACTCTACTCCCTTATGTTTCGTGACGTGACAGGATACTCTGGAACAGAAACTAAAAAGTAAACATCTGAAGAGCACATAGCTCATGCATGCGCGCGCCCCATCATCAAGGTCGTGACATTCGCGCGTCTCACTCTGGTTGCTAGGCTACTTGGCCACGTCATCAAACACGTCATTTTTCGGTCAAATTTATTGGGCCTTTTCACTTAATCGGCCGAACACCAAAAATGTTTTTTCTGCTATTTTTGGCCGAATAATTTCGGTTGCCGAACATTCGGTGCATCCCTAGTAATTATTTTACACACATTATATTTGTCAATACCCTTGACTTAGATGGTCACATTTTATGACAAATTTGTCCAGAAAACCATGAAATTCCAAAAGGGTCACATACTTTTTCTTGCCACTGTATAGTTACTATATCCTTCCTGTATCTGCATGATTTTATACATTGAGCTGCTGCCACATGATTGGCTGATTAGACAACTGCATGAATGTACAGATGTTGCTACTAAGTGGATGGTGAGTGTATATATCCTGTAATATACACATCAAAATTGGTTTATTATTATTTATAGGGAAAGAATGTATTATGACTCTGTATAGTAAAGTTATTTTTGTACTTCTTTAAACTGTAAATAAAATATACAGACTGATTACATCAGTACTTACCCATGATGTTAATATTTCCTTAGAGAGCATTTCATGGTCAATAACATGTCTTATTTGAACACAATTCATAAAAAATATAGTTGTTTTTTGCATCTCTGATAAATCCTCATTTGTGCATCTCATCAGCTGTGTTAACATTGCTTGAAGGAATTTGCATCGTATTTTGTTAATCACTGTGGTTTTCTTATTTGGATACCATCCTGTTTGCATGCATATGTCATCAAACTGGTGAAAGACTGTAAATATAACAAAAAATACAAAATATTTCCTTTTTATTTATTTTTTTAAATGTATATAAATATTAATATTTATATATATATATATATATATATATATATATATATATATATATATATATATATATATACACACACGTACATATATACACAGTGGATTCTGGTCAAGAAGAACATCTGTATTTTATTAACTCAAAGTTAAAGTTATACTTTTTTTTATGTAAAATGCTGTCATCAGGAAACAGTTTGTAACAGGAAATGGGAGAGATGGCTTTATTTTCAGCAAGGCACTTATTGCTTGCCTGGTCCAGTAAAGTAGCAGCCTAAGCTTAAATCTCACACCAGATGTGGGAACTATGCCATGCCAGCCTCCAGTGATGTGCTGCTTTTTAATCAACATAGCATTATACAGTTGTGTTCAGCAAGCTGCACACCTGCAGAGACACACACATGTACTAGAGGTGTACAAAACACACAAACTATACACTGATCAGTCATAAAATTAAAAACCACTGAGAGGTAAAGTAAATAACATTGATTCTTTAGTTAAAATGGCACCTGTCAAGTGGTGGAAAATATTAGGCAGAAAGTGAAAAGTCACTTTTCAAATTTTATGGGCAAGCGTAAGGATCTGGGGGACTTTGAAAAGGGCCAAATGGTGATGGCTAGATGACTGGTTCAGAACATCTCTAAAATGGCAGGTGTCGTGGGGTGTTCCCAGTATGCAGTGGTTAGTACCTAGCAAAAGTGGTCTAAGGAAGGACAACCGGTGAACCGGTGACGGAGTCATGGGAACCCAAGGCTCACTGATGTGTCAAGGGAGCGAAGGCTAAACCACCTGGTCCAATCCCACCGAACAGCTACTGTAGCACGAACTGGCGAAAAAGTTAACACTGGCTCTGATGGAAATAGTCAGAAAACACAGAGCATCACAGTTTGCTGCGTATTGGACTGTGTAGCTGCAGACCTGTCAGAGTCCCCAAGCTGACTCCTGTCCACCACCGAAACACCTACGATGGGCAGGTGAACATCAGAACTGGACCATGGAGCAGTGGAAGAAAGTGGCCTGGACTGATTAATCAGGTTTTCTTTTACATCATGTGGAGGCTGGGTGGGTGTGCGGCGCTTACCTGGGGAAGAAATTGCACCAGGTGTACTATGGGAAGAAGTCAAGCCAGTGGAGGCAGTGTGATGCTCTGGGCAATGTTCTGCTGGGAAGCCTTGGGTCCTGGCGTTCATGTGGATGTTACTTTGACACGTACCACCTACA
>NC_071276.1:1173499-1278499 GCF_023375685.1 Ictalurus furcatus
GCGTATTTAAATTTATTACCTCAAATGTAGATATATAGATAGATAGATAGATAGATAGATAGATAGATAGATAGATAGATATATAGATAGAGAGATATATAGAGAGATATATAGGTAGATAGATAGATATTACCTTTATCATCCTCAGAGATGTCTCTGAACAGTCTCCTGTATTTAAAACCGTGAAGGGTTTCATGTTTATCAGAGAGACAATATGTGTAACCGAGCTCATTAACTTCGGTCTTGTCCAGAAAGAGGTCATATGTGAACATCGAACCAGCTTCATCAGACCTGGAGAAAAACAGTCACTTTTCTACTTCAACTTCACTACAAATGCTGCAATACGTTTGATGGTTGAATTTGGTGAGATGGCATGACACTGCATTTGCTGGCACACAATTATATTGTTTTATTGCTATTAAATCAGTTTATGTGAATTATTGTAATATTTAGAAATGTCCAGTAACTCAAAAACAGGGGAATTGGGGCTGTATACAGAGTTCAGATAAGTACAGGCTTTTGTAGAGTTAATATAGAAATTATACACATAGGTATTCAGACATCCCAAAAAAATCCATGAAAAGTATTTTTTCTACACCACGGAGATCGAATGATATTGAAGGAGATGCATCTTAATCAGAGACACTGCAAGAAGTTAATTTTAATGGATAAAATTATGAATGAATTTAAAGTGAACTGTAAGAGTAGTAAGTGAGTGCTTGGACAATTTATGCTAAAAACCATGTGCATGTTTTTTTTTCCTACAGAAGAGCACCTTGAATCAACAAAAACTTAAAATAGTGAATAAAACAGCCTACAGTCAGCACAAGCGTTATGCTTTCATGATCTCTACATTTAGTATCATGGTTTTCTTGTGGCTAAATTAAATTGTGTTCACGAATGTCAGAACGTTATTATTATTATTATTATTTTTAAAACTGAGCGAACTATACAAAAAAAAATGTATAGAATGTGGTGAATCAAGTCCCATTTTGTAAGCTGCTGAATTACAATTGTGGAAGACCCTCTGACTCCGCCACTCCAAAAGGCGTATTTTGTTTTTCTGAAGCCATTCTGTTGTGGACTTGTTCCGGTGTTTTGGGTCGTTGTCCTGTTGCATCACCCAACTTCTACACAGTTTCAGCTGACGTACAGACATTCTCATATTATCCTGAAGAATTGTCTGATATACTTGGGAATTCATCTTCCCCTCAGTGATTGCAAGCTGGCCGGGCCCTGATGCAGCAAAGCAGGCCCAAATCATGACGTTTCCTCCACCATACTTTACCCCTCTACTCTTTACGGTTGGGATGTTTTCAAAATGATATGCTGTGCCATTTCTATGCCAGATGTACTGCTGTGTGGTTTTTCCAAATAGTTCAATCTTAGTTTCATCAGTCCACAAAACATTTTGCCCATACCGCTGTGGTGTGTCACTGTGCTCTGTGCAAACTTCAGGCATGCAGCAATGCTCTTTTAAGTAAGCAGTGGCTTCCTTCGTGGTGTCCTGCTGTAGATACCCTGCTTGTTCAGTGTTTTGCGTGTTGTAGACTCATGAACAGAGATGTTAGCCAGTTCCAATGATGCCTTCAAATCTTCGGCTGTCATTCCGGGTTGTTTCTTTACCTCATTGATGAGTCTTCAATGTGCTCTTGGTGTCATTTTGATTGAGCACCCACTTCTTGGTAGAGTAGCAACAGTCCCAAAGTGTCTCCATTTGTAGAATGTTTGCCTAACTGTAGACTGGTGAATTTCTAAAGTCTTTGAAATCACTTTGTGACCCTTTCCAGCTTTATGTAAATCAACATTTCTTGATCGTAGATCCTCTGAAAGCTCTTTTTGGTGAGGCATGGCTCACATAAGCGTGTGTCTTGTGCAGAACAAACTCCAAAAGTTTGAGGGGTTTTTATTAGTCAAAGTAGCCGTAGTCCACACCTCCAAACTCATTTTCTTAACGAGACTCCAGGTGTGCTAAAACCTGACTCCATTAGCTTTTTTCAGGTCATTAACTCAAGGGTTCACATACTTTTTCCACAAGCACTATGAGGTTTTTTTCGTTGTTTTATTTTAGACACATTATATTTGTCAATACCCCTGACTTAGATGAAGATCAGATCACATTTTATGACAAATTTATCCATAAAACCATGAAATTCCAAAGGGTTCACATACTTTTCCTTGCCACTGTATTTCTGTAAAGCTGCTTTGGGACATTTCCCATTCTCTCTTACCTTCCTCAGTGAAATTTCATGGCACCCTGTCTAAGGAAGATTAGTTGTGAAGTATAGTTTTTGCTATCACTCTGTAGCTTTTTCCATTCTAGTGTTGTATAATAATGTCCCTGAGGATTTTAGGAAGCTTCTTACCCATGATTGCTACTTGTGATAAATCTTTATTTATTTAACTTTATTCGTCTTTATTTATCACATAAAACAAGCACACATTTCAAGCAAAACATTTCCCAAATCTGCTCGTTCATGTAGTTATCTAATCAGCCAATAAAGTGGCAGCAGCACAATGCATAAAATCATGTACTGTAGATACAGGTCAGGAGCTTCAATTAATGTTCATATCAAACATCAGAATGGAGAGAGTGTGATCTCTGTGACTTGAACTGTGATATGGATGTTGGTAGAAAGACTGTTAGAATGGCTCTAATAAAGTGGACAGTGAGTGTGTGTATACACCGTACATTCAGAAAGTATTTGGACCCCTTCATTTTTTCACATTTTATGTTGCAGCCTTATGCTAAAATGCTTAATTTTTTCACATCAATCCACACTCCATACCCCATAATGACAAAGAAAAAAACAGATTTGTGATTACTTCACAAATTTATTAAAAAGACAAAACTGAACTATCACATTGATGTAAGTATTCAGACCCTTTGCTATGACACTTGAAATGTAGTTCAGATGTATCGCATTTCTCTGGATCATCTTTGAGATGTTTCTACATATGGATTTGAGTCCACCCATGGCAAATTCAATTGGTTGGATATCTGCCTATATAATGTCTAACAGCTGAAAATGGAGTGTAGATTGATGTGATTTAAAAAATGTAAAAAAAAAAAAAAAAAAAAAAAAAAGTATTTTTGCATAAGGCTATAAAATGAAAAAACTGTAGGGTTCTGAATACTTTCTAAATGCACTGTATATAAATTATGCTTTTAATGTAGCCACAAGAAAAGTCATGGTCATGATTTTACAGTGTGCAAGATGTATTTTATCATGCTTTTTATTGACTATTTTGGCAATGTTTTTGTTATTCTAACTGTTAATCTACCTATGACATGTTCATGTTTTGAAGGATAAGCTGACTGAGCACTCATCTGCGATACTTATAGCTCACTTGGTTAATTCATTATTTTATCATAAAATATCATATTCTAAAATATATAATAGAAATCAATTATTCAGTCAGTCAATCAACTATATCATATCTTTGTATTTGATATTGGCCGTAATATTATGGTTACATAAAACTTCCAGACAGTGATGCTGGACTTAATACTGATTGTGTTGCTAATATACAAGTTCGTTTGTGGTTTAAAACATAATGAACTTACCTTATTGGAGTCATCTCTAATTTTCTTTTGTGTGGGTAGATAACCAGATACATCTTATCATGTTTAGTATCAACTTCCTTCCGAAGAGCAGCATAAAATTTCACACAAATCAGGTTTTCGTTGTTATCTCCAGTCCAACTGTGAAATAAAAGGTTAAATGTTATGACCACAGATATCAGTTAATTCAGAGTGGGGTGGTATGACACATGGCATAGACTACTTTTTCCAGATCACTTCCATGCCCATATGTTTCAGCATCTAGATTTAATTTTTTGCACACTGTGATTGCTGCCTGGAAGTCAGACTTTTTTTGCCTGATGGGATTACGAAAGCAAGTGTCATTTGAATGTAAATTCAACCATTGCTCAGTATGAGCACCTTTTGGTGACTATTATTATTATTAACTGCTATTAAAAATGTTATCTATATGTCTTTGCTGTACATATCTATAGGCACCTAAGGGAGGAGCGATATTGACAGAACCTTGCTTTAAATTGTTGTAGGCTACGGCAACCACTTGAGGGAAATGGCCGCAAATACATAACACATCTCATGTACGTACCTTAGTTAGATCCACAAAAAAAAAACTGGTAACAAGTCGGCTGTAGCTGCTTTTTTATTAATTACCCATTAACAAGTTCAGGAATGCTTGAAAAACTGAACTTAGGATTAATATGGCTTACTTGACTTAATATGCATGCATGTGCTATATGCTAAAATGCTGTGCTAGAAATACTTATAAAATTATTGTATAGACCTGAGAAAAAACAAAGAAATTCCATGCATGGAAGCCCAACATGCCTTTCTGTTTGGCAATATTACAATTTTATTTTCTAAATATTGTATCTTGCCATGGCAGATATTCTTAATGCTTTTCTCATGATACTATATATATATACTTTTGTTGTCAGCGGTTTAGACATTAATGTCTGTGTGTTGAGTTATTTTGAGGGACAGTAAATTTACACTGTTACACAAGCTGTACACTCACTACTTTACACTGTAGTACAGTGTCATTTCTTCAGTGTGTCACATGAAAAGATATCATCAAATATTTACACAAATGTGAGGGGTGTACTCACTACTGTGTGTATATATATATATATATATATATATATATATATATATATATATATATATATATATATATATATATATATATATAAAATACATATAATTAACAAAAAAAATTATGCATAAAACTTTTCATACCTGTGTGGATGTGGCCTGTATTGTGCTATTTCTGACCCTAAAGAAAAAAGATATTCAAGTATATAAGCCTGTGCTAACAGTGAAAGGAAACTTAATTATTTGTGTATAAAGGAAACAGAAAGAGGAATATAAACTCTATAGATCTACAGTGAGGGAAAAAAGTATTTGATCCCCTGCTGATTTTGTACGTTTGCCCACTGACAAAGAAATGATCAGTCTATAATTTTAATGGTAGTTGTATTTGAACAGTGAGAGACAGAATAACAACAAAAAAATCCAGAAAAACGCATGTCAAAAATGTTATAAATTGATTTGCATTTTAATGAGGGAAATAAGTATTTGACCCCTCTGCAAAACATGACTTAGTACTTGGTTTAAAAACCCTTGTTGGCAATCACAGAGGTCAGACGTTTCTTGTAGTTGGCCACCAGGTTTGCACACATCTCAGGAGGGATTTTGTCCCACTCCTCTTTGCAGATCTTCTCCAAATCATTAAGGTTTCGAGGCTGACGTTTGGCAACTCGCACCTTCAGCTCTCTCCACAGATTTTCTATGGGATTAAGGTCTGGAGACTGGCTAGGTCACTCCAGGACCTTAATGTGCTTCTTCTTGAGCCACTCCTTTGTTGCCTTGTCCGTGTGTTTTGGGTCATTGTCATGCTGGAAAATCCATCCACGACCCATTTTCAATGCCCTGGCTGAGGGAAGGAGGTTTTCACCCAAGATTTGACGGTACATGGCCCTGTCCATCGTCCCTTTGATGCGGTGAAGTTGTCCTGTCCCCTTAGCAGAGAAACACCCCCAAAGCATAATGTTTCCACCTCCATGTTTGACGGTGGGGATGGTGTTCCAGGGGTCATAGGCAGCATTCCTCCTCCTCCAAACACGGCGAGTTGAGTCGTTGCCAAAGAGCTCCATTTTGGTCTCATCTGACCTCAACACTTTCACCCAGTTGTCCTCTGAATCATTCGGATGTTCATTGGCAAACTTGAGACGGGCATGTATATGTGCTTTCTTGAGCAGCGGACCTTGCGCGCGCTGCAGGATTTCAGTCCTTCACGGCGTAGTGTGTTACCAATTGTTTTCTTGGTGACTATGGTCCCAGCTGCCTTGAGATCATTGACAAGATCCTCCCGTGTAGTTCTGGGCTGATTCCGCACTGTTCTCATGATCAATGCAACTCCACGAGGGGAGATCTTGCATGGAGCCCCAGGCCGAGGGAGATTGACAGTTCTTTTGTGCTTCTTCCATTTGCGAATAATCGCACCAACTGTTGTCCCCTTCTCACCAAGCTGCTTGGCAATGGTCTTGTAGCCCATTCCAGACTTGTGTAGGTCTACAGTCTTGTCCCTGACATCCTTGGAGAGCTCTTTGGTCTTGGCCATGGTGGAGAGTTTGGAATCTGATTGATTGATTGCTTCTGTGGACAGATGTCTTTTATACAGGTAACAAACTGATATTAGGAGCACTCCCTTTAAGAGTGTGCTCCTAATCTCAGCTCGTTACCTGTATAAAAGACACCTGGGAGCCAGAAATCTTTCTGATTGAGAGGGGGTCAAATACTTATTTCCCTCATTAAAATGCAAATTAATTTATAAAATTTTTGACATGCGTTTTTCTGGATTTTTTTTGTTGTTATTCTGTCTCTCACTGTTCAAATACAACTACCATTAAAATTATAGAATGATCATTTCTTTGTCAGTGGGCAAACGTACAAAATCAGCAGGGAATCAAATACTTTTTTCCCTCACTGTATTTTACTCTTACATATGAACAGTGATAAAACTGAAAAATAGTAAACACTTTGATTTCACAGAATATTTTTAAAAGAGTTCTCATACCTTCCTTTGTAAGGTCGCACCAACCCTAAAAATAACAATGTAAGTGGGGAATGTAGTCACAGTTATGTAATTATAGGTCAAATTTAAAAGCTTTTAGCTTTAGAATAGTACAGGTAGGTGCAAGATGTTCATATTATTAACTATTTTATTGTCCCTACACAATATTACACTACCACAATATCCAGTGACATTTACATTAAATATATTATATTACCAGACCATTACAACCCAACCATTACACAATTGCGTAGGAGCATCACAATTTAACATTGGAGTACACTAGTATGAACTATCGCTCAAAAATACATCAAAAGGGCACTCTTCTTTTTGTTAATAAAATAGGATATGAGCTAATTAACATGTGAACCTGAAATGTTTTGTGAAGGTGATTTTAACTCTCTAATATTAACTGACACTGCCTGGAAGCCCCGCCCCATGCGCTCTGGGCTCGCATTGGCCCTTTCACATTATTTCAAGTTAAACAGACAGTCAAAATAAAATCTATCAGTGAGTATTTTACGTAGCTAACATTACAGAACGATATAGTTAAAATCAGTAATCCATATTTATTATGGATGTCCCTGGACAAAAAATTCTCAGGTTTCTACCCCCTAAAGATTTTGCTGATTTACTTCCCTACACACAATTCCTTCTAATGTTTATGAATTATTCCATTAATATAAAATATAGATTACAAACAATATTGTAGAAAATTGCTCCTTACCTCACGTTCATCCTCTGTTTGAGAAGACTGGGAGGGCCCCTGTGGAACATCCTTCTCAGGTAGATTGTCTTTTAATTCACCTAAATACATCCAAAAGGCGGTTTCACAAGTTTGTAAATTGGTAACCTTTCATTTGTAGCCCTCTTAGATATACAGGTGCATCTTTAAAAATTTGAATATCGTGGAAAAGCTCCTTTTCCCACTGTAATTTAATTTCAGAAAGTGGAACTTTCATGTATTCTAGATTCATTACACAAAGTGAAATATTTCAAGCATTTTTATTTGTTTTAATCTCGATGATTATGGATTACAGCTCACGGAAATCAACAATCCAGTATCTCAAAATATTATAATAAAGAATTTATAATACAGAAATGTCGACCTTGTGAAAAGTATATTAATTTATGCACTGATATGCAGTCAGGACTTTAATCCTTTTGAAGGAATGACTGCATCAGTGTGGCGTGGAGGCGATCAGCCTGTGGCACTGCTGAGGTGTTCTGGAAGCCCAGGTTGCTTTGATAGCGGTCTTCAGCTCGTCTGTATTGTCGGGTCTGGTGTCTCTTGTAGAGTCTCTATGGGGTTCGGGTCAGGCGAGTCGGCTGGACAATCAAACACAGTAATACCACGGTCAGTGAAGCAGTTACTAGAAGTTTTGGCACTGTGGGCAGGTGCAGAGTCCTGCTGGAGAAGGAAATCAGCATCTCCATAAATCTCATCAGCAGATGAAGCATGACGTTCTCTAAAATCTCCTGGTAGACGCTGCATCGACTCTCGACTTGAGAAAACACAGTGGACCAACACCAGCAGATGACATGACACCTCAAATTATCACTGACTGTGGAAACATCACTCTGGACTTCAATCAACTTGGATTCTGTTCCTCTCCACTCTTCCTCCAGACTCTGGGACCTTGATTTCCAAATGAAATGCAACATTGACTTTCATGTGAAAAGAGGACTTTGGACCACTGAACAACGATCCAGCTCTTTTCTCCTTAACCCAGATAAGACACTTCTGACATTGTCTCTGGTTCAGGAGAGTGGCTTAACACTAGGAATGCGACACTGCAACATTTCTGTTTATAAATTCCACCTCAACCTGCTTGTCCTGACAATTTAATTACACTGAAATACCAGAGAGATTTTTGTCAGGTAAGTGTGCAGTACCAACCAAGGTTATTACAGTTAACGAAAACTATCACAAAAACCTTTATATTTACGTTTACACAAAAACTAAAACTATCAGTGAAAAAAACATTTTCCTTAACTGAAATGTGTTTCCCCAAATAAATGAAAACTATACTGCAACTATAACGTCCACCTGCAGTACACACTAAATAGAATTTCAGATTAGGTGGCCTGATTTAAGAACAGAGGTTGAATGGAGTGGATCCATCAATGTTGCTGAATCAGAAATGACCAGTAGATGGCAGAGTAACATGTATTAGAACTCCTTGGCACAGATGCAATTTAGTATCAGTGGAACGCTAGTGGCGAAATTAATAGGTAGGAAAAGACAGAGTCCAGCTTGATATTTTTATGAGTATGATTCTGCTGCTGATAAAAAGAAATGCACTGTAATCAGCAGCAACTAAAACGATACTAAAACTAAACTAATATAATGATTAACTAAACTAAAAGTAATGATTTTCAAAAGATAAAAATTAAATCAAATCTATTTATGCATCATTAAAGCTAACTGAAATGAAACCAAAATTGTAAACCAAAGTACAAAATGAAATAAAAAATAAAAACTAGCAATATTTTTAAAACCATAATAACCCTGGTACCAACACCACATTATGCTTTATTACTTCTTGGTGCGTTAATGATTAGTGCATGCATTAATTCATCACTATGAAAGTGTTAATTACATAGTAAATATATTCTTATTTGTGGAACTTATAATAAAGTGTGAATACTTTCTTTTATCCCTCCATTTGAGCAAATTACAGTTTTATCATTCAGGACTCCTTACTTTGAGAAATGCTCTGAGGAAGCGTGACAGCATTCCCCAAAGGACCTGTTCTCTCTTCAGCAGGATTCTGAAAGAAAATTCATTAGAAGCACTAAATAGCAGTTTTATATTCCTTCTGAACTGAAAGAACTGAAGAATGAAATATTCATTACATTTTGAGCACCCTGTTCAGCTGAAGGGTCTGCTTCCTGGGAAGAATCCATTTTTAACTCGGAATCAGTCACAGGTTCTCCTGGAAAGTGTATTATTATTATTATTATTATTATTATTATTATTATTATTATTATTACATTATATTAATATATGATCTATGCCAATAAACGAAAGGACTTGGCTGGGATGATAGTTCCTATCTTTTTTTGTGCTCAGTTTGGGCTTAAACAGCCGCTAGAGGGCGTCCACAGTCCTGAAAAGACTTCGTTCAGCAGCTTCCTTCATTAGTTCCTCTATAAGAGGTTCTCAACCTTTTGAAACTAAAGCACCCCCTAAACAGATATATATATATATATATATATATATATATATATATATATATATATATATATATATATATATATATCAGATATATATATCTGTTTAGATAATTTTTTGTTTTTGTATTTTTTTCTAATTACTTTTCATAACTTATGATTTTAAAAAAAAATAACTTTTATAAAACTATATAAGGGACAGGTATTGAGCATGAATGTTCAAAAATGTTTCTGAACACTATAACTACTTTGTACAAGAGAACTAGGCTGTAATAATGTGGACTATTTTACATGTAAAACATGTTGCATTACATTTGTCTTGCGTTCTAAAAACATTTACATACGAATCATGTAAACTGAGAGGAAGGGCGCGTCCACGGGAAAGCAAGACCTCGCGCTTGCAGGACGGTACTGGTGATATTTGGACAGTCCCCAAGGTTTGTCCAATAAGTCACTAAAGAGGTCTGAAAAGTCTCGAAGTTGGGAACACTGGTCTACACTGACAGATAGATCAAATGCAGCTAAACTCCGCCTCTCCCCAGCAAAAAGAAAATACAGAGAGAGAGGGAACATGGGGTTTTTCATTTATACACATTCTACTTGAAAAGCAACAAAATACACAGAGAACCCAAATTATGCCCTGTCTGTTTTTTTTTCTTGAAAACAATTTGTGCTCCCCTTCCGATCTCTCCACGCCCCTGTTGAGAACCACTGCAATAAAATGTGAGATAAAAACAGACTACTGTCTCGAGTCTGTGCTCCTGAGCTATTATTGCATGTCTTTGAGAAACGGAGGGCAAATCGGCCAATGCTAATTTGTTTAGTGATGAAAAATGTATCTAGATTATAAAAAACTATAATTTTCATAATGTGGAAATGTATAATAACATTATTACATGTATTAACAATGCATTATACACTGAGACTTTTAAACCTTCATCAGACAAAAACACTAGAAATAAAATATTTTGTGGATAATATGCCTCAGGGCGTTGCACTAAAATCTGCCCTTCCACTTTCAACTGCAAATAAAGCCTTATACATTATTTTACCCACATGAAGTGCGTTTTCTGTTTTGTTTTGTTTTTACATTTATGTGAAATATTAAGAGGAAATACTCAACAAAATGATCAATTATTAAATCACAAAGTGATTCTCATCGCAAAATATCTTACCTGATCATGTCTGATCTTAGTCAAAAGCAGTGTGTCTCGGTGGACTGGTGTAGTTATAGCCTAATGCGCACGCCCTCTCACAGGAGGTGGTTCAACAGAGATTCAGATAAACATACTGCACATTTCTACTTTCGCTTTTCATTTCTTTTAGACTTCCTCAACTTTTATTCATTTTACAGTAAAAATAATACTGTAAACCATTTGGCCTAGCAACACTGCTTTTTGGCTTTAAAATATAAAGTTTTGTTTGTTTTAAAAGGTAATGTTTTAAATTTGAAAGAACTATTTTAAAAGTAGCCTATATTTCCACAAAGGATAATTAATCAGTACAATTCTTACCAGCTGTTAATAAACAATATATAATCTTTTTATCCTGACAGAAATAGGACAGAAATGATCGTTTAATGACTAATGATGTGATGAGATAATCTGCAGATGAGCTAAATCAAGTGTCAGTGCATGAAAAATTAAATAGCAGCTTAAATATTTTATTTTAATTGCAATTGCACATACTTATGTGAAATCAGTCCAAAAAGTCACATGGTTTTGGAGAAATCCTAGTAGGCTCAATAAACCTGCAAAAAAAAAGTCACATGGTTTCTGAGAAATAATAGTAGGCTCAATAAACCTGCAAAGCAATCACATGGTTTCAGTGAAGGCCTTCCTCTGTATCTACAGACCCTGATTCATAACTATCATAACTGCAATTCTTCTACTCATCAATGGTTCAAACTTTTAGAAGAATTCCCAAACTGTTTGTCCAGTAATCCAAAGTTAAGTGTTCAAGATCACATGTAGCCAAAGATGTCTCTCTCTCTCAATCACACACTCACTTTAAACTGCACCACGAGGATTGTTTGATTAGACAACACCTCAGCATGTTCTTTCACCTTGAACACTGCATAACTGTGTTAATGATTAAGATATGTCTTGACCTGTTCAGGCCTGGAGAGCTTTAATAATTGCACAATATTGAGAAATCTTACTAGGGCTGCAACTAACGATTATTTAGTTGACAGATTATCTTTTCGATGAATCGGATGGGGCCGGGCAAACTTTCAGTACCATTTTTTTTTTCATTTACTTAAAATAAAACCCCCAAACTGAGTGTTACAAATATAAACTTCAGACTAAAACTTTACACAAAACACACACACACACACACCAGAATATATATTATTAATTATTAATTATATTATATATATTATATATAATTTATTAATAATAATATTAATTAATAACATCCATCCATCCATCTTCTATACCGCTTTATCCTTTTCAGGGTCACAGGGAACCTGGAGCCTATCCCAGGGAGCATGGGGCATAAGGCGGGGTACACCCTGGACAGGGTGCCAATCCATCACAGGGCACAATCACATTCACACACCCATTCATACACTACAGACACTTTGGACACTTTGGACATGCCAATCAGCCTACCATGCATGTCTCTGGACTGGGGGAGGAAACCGAAGTACCCGGAGGAAACCCCTGCAGCACGGGGAGAACATGCAAACTCCACACACACAGGGCCACGGTGGGAATCGAACCCCCGACCCTGGAGGTGTGACGCATATGTGCTAACCACTAAGCCACTGTGCACCTCTTAATTAATAACAATTATTTATTAAAAGTTTATCATTATTATAGATATAAATTATATAATATAAAATTACTTTTTATGGATGTACAAAAAGCACTGAATTAAACTACAGTCCTAACTGAATAAAAACTCAGTTTCACTGCACCTTGTGGTTTCTGTTCCTCACTGTCTTTAGACATATTATTTTACTTGTGTTTACTTTTGTAGTGTTTTAATTAGACATTACAGATCTTACTCGCACTCCCACTCTGTATCAGCGCATCTACACCGCGAGTGAGAAGCAACACGGCCTTGTTACTAACACATCACTTCCGTTATAATAAACTACAAAAGTTACACATATACAGCGTATATTGACAAGCTTAAATGAAACTAAACCTTTCAAGCAACTAGTGACAGAATCACTGTCATGTTTCAGTGCTACACAAACTCCGCTTTGTAAAGTTTGATCTTCTCCGCGGTGTTTAATATAAAATGCTCCCTGCCTTAGAGAACTTGGAGGTCTCACACTTTCATCCTCAGTCATGTGATCATTTCTCCTCCGTCTGATGGTTACTGAGGTCATGTTGGGAATAAAAGGTCATGCTGATAAACAGTAAACTGAAGAAAGTCATTGTCAGTGACTCTGGGTATGAGGCTAAAGCTAGCAGCGTCACATTATGTGTGTACAATGTCATGCGCCACTGACTAAGAAGTGGCTTATACTTCAGGTTAGTAAAAAAAAAACGCTAGTGTTCCATCTGAGATGATATTACTGTTCCAAAATCCATACACTAGATGGTAGAGTACATAATGCATAGTGTAAGTGTATAGTACTTCATCTGGGACACAACTTTAGTATTTACTCTCCAGAGCGTGTTTTCGGAAGAGAAGTAATGTAATGAGTGAATATACCCCCATGCCGTGCACAGACCAACTAATCCATAATGAGATTCATTGACAACAATTTTCATAATTGATTATTATTGATTTCAGCGTGACAACAAACTGGAATCATGCAAATCACACAAAAAAAGAGGTCATTACTGGTTCACAGGTAATATTTTTATCTGAAACAGCTAAGCATTAAATATATTGTTCTCATGAATTCATGGGGTGCCAATAATTGGTGCACACCTATATTTAACAAAGGTATATATTTTTTTTTATAAACCTATGTTTGCAATTGTTTGATATCAATGAGAGCAGAGTATTATTGTGAATTTGAACAAAAGATCAAAAGGTTAGACAATAAAGGCAATTTTCACAGCCTGCTTTGCTCATATTTATTAGTAGAGGGCGCTGTATTCTGCTGCAAGCGGTAACATAGTATACAATGTTGAATACAGCTCTTGCTTTTTAATGTAGTCTCATTTTCTTTTGATTATACTTAGTTTTCTCATTTTCAGTTTCTATGTCACAGTTAATTATTCTTCTACTCTTTGCCAGTTCTACAATTTTAGTCATTTCTGTTGTTGACCCCGAGCTGCCTGATCTTTAAGTGCTGGATTGTATTGTTTTCTCCGTTACACATCGAAATGATCGTAAATTTTAGGTAAGGGTATTGGATTTGCATCTTGGATTTGTTTAACAGATTTTGCATGTGTGCATGCTGGAGTGATGTAGTTTTTGGACACTGATATCTTTAATAAACAGGAAACATCCCACAATGACTATATATACAGTTCCCTCCAAAACTATTGGAACATCAAGGCCAATTCTGTTCTTGAATGAAGAACATTTTTGTTTAAGATCAAAAGATAAATATGAAAAGAGAGTGTAGAATGTCAGCTTTCATTGACTGGTATTTATATGTAGATGTGTTAACTGACACAAAATGTGCTATGTTCTAAATCAGACCATCCAGTTTGTAGGTGAGCAAGGATGTTGGAACATGTGACTGACAGGTTTCCCTATTTCCAAACTGCAGTGCACTCGCTGAACGAAACCTGAAGGTTAAACACCCCAGGAACAAGCAGGAAGTGAAGACAACTGCAGTAAACACCTGGCAGAACATCACCAGGACAGAACCCCAGCATCTAGTGATGACTATGAGTTCCAGACTTCAGGCAGTTATTGACTAGAAAGGATTCACAACCAAGTATAACCCAATTGGGATGTAAAGCTCCTTAAATGAAAGCTAAAAATGTGTCCTTTGAGCCCTTTTACTCCAATATACTTGAGTAGAGAGTTAAAATAACAATAACAGAAAGAAACAGGATCAGCTCTGAGCCGAGATTTCTACTGGAATGAAAATCTACTGGATTTTCATTCCATACCTGTTTTGTGGAACAGGTTTAAAACCTGAAAGACAGATGATGGACAGACAGTCTGAAGTGAAATCTTCCCCTTACTGACTGGTTAAACTCAGAGAGATGGTGTGTGTGTGTGTGTGTGTGTGTGTGTTTCTCCAGCTGTATTGTGTGTAGAGAACATGACAGTAAATGTAGAACTGATCCTGAGGCCACATCCTTTAAAAGAACACAGTTCTAAAATAACCCTCTGCACACAGAGTGAAGAAAATAGACTTTATTGTTGGTTCAGATTGTTACAGACAGAACAGAGGGATTGTGGGAGAGATTTGGGTCGTAGAAATGTGAAAACGTGTTGAATGGATTGTTTTTTTGCTTTAAACTGAGTTCAGTAATAAATAATGGAGTCAGTGCCGTGACATTTAGTAGATTTGTGTTTTCCACGTGTGGAGAAAAGAAAAGCTTTGAGTGCTGATCATCAGCATGAACTCCTGCTTCTGCTGTGTTCACTCCTGTTCTTTTATACTTTAGTCCAATCTGTTCAACACGGACCGTCTGAAGATCCCGCTTCCTGTTCTTTTACACTTTAGTCCAATCTGTTCAACACGGACCATCTGAAGATCCCGGTTCCTGTTCTTTTACACTTTAGTCCAATCTGTTCAACACGGATCATCTGAAGATCCCGCTTCCTGTTCTTTTACACTTTAGTCCGATCTGTTCAACACGGACCATCTGAAGATCCCGGTTCCTGTTCTTTTACACTTTAGTCCAATCTGTTCAACACGGACCATCTGAAGATCCCGCTTCCTGTTCTTTTACACTTTAGTCCAATCTGTTCAACACGGATCAGATCTGAAGATCCCGCTTCCTGTTCTTTTACACTTTAGTCCGATCTGTTCAACACGGATCATCTGAAGATCCCGCTTCCTGTTCTTTTACACTTTAGTCCAATCTGTTCAACACAGACCGTCTGAAGATCCCGCTTCCTGTTCTTTTACACTTTAGTCCAATCTGTTCAACACGGATCAGATCTGAAGATCCCGCTTCCTGTTCTTTTACGCTTTAGTCCAATCTGTTCAACACGGATCATCTGAAGATCCCGCTTCCTGTTCTTTTACACTTTAGTCCAATCTGTTCAACACGGACCGTCTGAAGATCCCGCTTCCTGTTCTTTTACACTTTAGTCCAATCTGTTCAACACGGACTGTCTGAAGATCCCGCTTCCTGTTCTTTTACACTTTAGTCCAATCTGTTCAACACGGACCGTCTGAAGATCCCGCTTCCTGTTCTTTTACACTTTAGTCCAATCTGTTCAACACGGACCGTCTGAAGATCCCGCTTCCTGTTCTTTTACACTTTAGTCCAATCTGTTCAACACGGATCATGTCTGAAGATCCTGGTTCTTGTTCTTTGTGGTCCTCATCTCCCTCTCCTCCTCTCTCCTAGAGAAACAGAAAGAAACAGGATCAGCTCTGAGATGAGATTTAATGTTAGCGCAGGCTTTTCTGCTGGATTTTCACTCCACACACAGATCTTTATTCCATATTACACCGTAAACAACATCACGTCTTACTCTCTCAGTGCAGCGGGAACACGCACAGATCTTTATTCCATATTACAACGTAAACAACATCACGTCTTACTCTCTCAGTGCAGCGGGAACACACACAGATCTTTATTCCATATCACACCGTAAACAACATCACGTCTTACTCTCTCAGTGCAGCGGGAACACACACAGATCTTTATTCCATATTACACCGTAAACAACATCACGTCTTACTCTCTCAGTGCAGCGGGAACACACACAGATCTTTATTCCATATCACACCGTAAACAACATCACGTCTTACTCTCTCAGTGCAGCGGGAACACACACAGATCTTTATTCCATATTACACCGTAAACAACATCACGTCTTACTCTCTCAGTGCAGCGGGAACACACACAGATCTTTATTCCATATTACACCGTAAACAACATCACGTCTTACTCTCTCAGTGCAGCGGGAACACACACAGTCCACTTTAAGAGTTGTTGGAGGAAGAATCTCCTTCAGAGGCTGTAAAACATTCAAATCCATCAGAAAGTGAAGTAAACACTGCGAGTCAATAATGTACTGGATTTAAACATCATTTCTGGATCATAAAGGTTCACTTACCGGGTTTGGGTGGAACAGGTTTGAAGCCTGAAACACAGATGATGGACAGACAGTTATTATAAAATCTGTGGACTGGGTTTGGTTTCACGAGACAATTAGTCAATATCAGCTTATTGTCTCGTCTAATTTATCAGTTAAAGCTTAAAAATATGTCAAATATTCATCAAATCCCCTTTCAAGAATTAGAAAGTGTAAATCTGTTCTCTGAGAACTTCACATCTGCCTCCTTCCTCCTCTCACCAGAGTTCTTCTTCTTCCAGACCACAATTCCAGCAACAACGGCAACGAGAACCAGGAGAGCCGCGACTACACCAACGATGATACCGATCGGAGCTCCACCTGATCCTCCACCTGATCCTCCACCTGTTAAATCACACAGAGTCTTTATTATCTGCTGCAGAAATAAATCAGCTTTCAGTGTAAATCTGTAGTTTTATAGGAAAGTGTTTCTCTGACCAGGATTCAGGATTTGGCGCTCCCTTGCATTCAGCACTATCTCCTTCTCCAAGCTGCTGTGCTGAATCACGCAGGTGTAGGTGTGTTTCTGCAGATCCTCAGCTGAGACTGTCAGAACGCTTCTCTTCTGGAAGCTTCCATCCTGGTTGGGTAACGTCTCTCTGAGCTCCACGCCCTCATGCACGTCCTCTCCGTCCTTCTGCCAGGTGATCATCACTGTTTTGGGGAAGAAACCTGTAGCGTGACACACCACCTCTGGAGAAGAGTGTTTCTGGAACACTGACGCTGTAGGAGGATCTGCAGACACACAGAGACAGAAATATTACATTCATTTATAAATGATACGAGGAAAAGTGTTTTACATCCAAATAAACTGTGTTAAAGTGATTTTTCACTTCATGATTGTTCCTCTGAACAGTGACATTAAAAGTGGTCATGTGATCAATATTTTATAATTATAGATGTAAAGTTTAGTTTTGTACAAGAAAATATATTTACATATATAAACTACATCAATAAGATCAATATATAATTCAAATAATGAAGTTATGTTACGTGTAGATATTTAAATATGAACAGCACAAGGCAAAAGAAGTGTGTGTGTGTGTGTGTGTGTGGTGTATGGGTGTGTGAGTGTGTCTGGGTGTGTGTGTGTGTGTGTGTTGCCATTACAGTATCAGATCACACACTTTACCTTTCCTCTCCAGAGTCTCTTTCCCATAAGACAGGTGTTTGTTTAACCAGTCGATACACTCTGTCTCCAGGTAGTTCTTCCTGCCCGCATTCAAACCAGGAGCATTATCCCACTGGTTCTTGGTGATCAGAGCTTGAGGTGTCGGAGCGATCCAGGTGAGAGTTTTCAGATCAAAACTGAGGAAATCTTCTCCATCATAACCGTACTGCATGTATCCTCTAGTGGTGCCGTCATCATCACGCTCACAGCCGTACATCACCTGCCATGTGTGAACTCCTGCACACACACACACACCCACACGCACACACACCCAGGCACACACACCCAGGCACACACACACAAACACACACAGACACACCCACACAGACACACACACCACACACACACACACACACACACACACACACACACCCACAGACACACACACAGACACACACACAGACACACACACACACACCACACACAAACACACACACACACAGATGCCATTTAAACAATCCCACTACATTCTACTCTGCACTTTGACTTCACCAGACAGAATATTTTACATTTATTTTACTTTGCTGATTTTCCTTCTGCTATTTTCTTCTATTTTCTGCTAAGTCATAGAAAGCTTAGTTGTTGATGACATACTGTATACGCATGCAAATCTCTCTCTCTCACACACACACACACACACACACACACACACACACACACACTTTTATTTTCCATTTCTCTCAACAGCAGGTGTGACACATTGTGGATGGTGTGAATTATATTTAGTAATTTTCTGGTTGTAGTTCCTGATTTAATAAACGCTGCTGTGTGTTAATAATTTGTTCTCTTGTAAAAGAAAAAAACATTCCTATGATTTAAGACTAAACTGATCACTCAGGTGTTCCCCTTACAGCTCACTGTAAACTTCATACATTTATCAGTGTTATTAAATATAAAATTCCCTCTCTGACAGAAGTCTGGTATCTGATTAAGTCGTTATATTACACAGTGTGTGTGTGTGTGTGTGTGTGTGTGTGTGTGTGTATGTGTGTGTATAAAGGCTGAAACAAGTGTAAGTGTGCAGTTCATTCACATCGTAAAGGATAATCAGCAGCAGGTTCAGTGTCACTATGACGACAGACAGCTGGAGAGAAAGTCGTGTCAGTGTCAGAGAATTTAGATAAAAACGTGAGCGCTGCTACGAACGTCCATATAACGTCTAATCACACTTACATCAAACAGGACATGAAGGGACATCGAAACGGACAGAAACATGAGGACGACTCAGAGCTTGAAGGTGTGTAGCTAGCTAATTAGCACACAAACACTCTGTTCGTACAGTTTATTTACCGCTATGACAACACCACTACCTTCATGCTCTCCAGCTGAAGATCTACAAACCCGTACTGCATCACTGAGCATCCAGTACAACAGAATATATCTACATCATTATCCATGAAGAACACGCTACAGACTACAGAACATCAACATCAAACACTCTACTAACTACATACAGTCTTCAGATACACACTAATGTACTGTAATGATACTATTAGCTACGCTGGCTAATATTAGCTGCAGTTAGTGAACATATCTGACATTTCTAAACTACTACACAGGAAATTACAACAAGGGCTTAATACTGAACAGTACGACTAAGCGTTTATTAGAGTGAACGCTATCAGATGTATTAGACGTGTTATTAGAGTGAACACTATCAGATGTATTAGACGTGTTATTAGAGCGAACACTATCAGATGTATTAGACGTGTTATTAGAGTGAACACTATCAGATGTATGAGACGTGTTATTAGAGCGAACACTATCAGATGTATTAGACGTGTTATTAGAGCGAACACTATCAGATGTATTAGACGTGTTATTAGAGCGAACACTATCAGATGTATTAGACGTGTTATTAGAGCGAACATTATCAGATGTATTAGACGTGTTATTAGAGCGAACACTATCAGATGTATTAGACGTGTTATTAGAGTGAACATTATCAGATGTATTAGACGTGTTATTAGAGTGAACACTATCAGATGTATGAGACGTGTTATTAGAGTGAACACTATCAGATGTATTAGACGTGTTATTAGAGTGAACACTATCAGATGTATTAGACGTGTTATTAGAGTGAACACTATCAGATGTATTAGACGTGTTATTAGAGTGAACACTATCAGATGTATTAGACGTGTTATTAGAGTGAACATTATCAGATGTATTAGACGTGTTATTAGAGTGAACACTATCAGATGTATTAGACGTGTTATTAGAGTGAACACTATCAGATGTATTAGACGTGTTATTAGAGTGAACACTATCAGATGTATTAGACGTGTTATTAGAGTGAACACTATCAGATGTATTAGAGACGTGTTATTAGAGTGAACACTATCAGATGTATTAGACGTGTTATTAGAGTGAACACTATCAGATGTATTAGAGACGTGTTATTAGAGTGAACACTATCAGATGTATTAGAGACGTGTTATTAGAGTGAACACTATCAGATGTATTAGAGACGTGTTATTAGAGTGAACACTATCAGATGTATTAGAGACGTGTTATTAGAGTGAACACTATCAGATGTATTAGACGTGTTATTAGAGTGAACACTATCAGATGTATTAGAGACGTGTTATTAGAGTGAACACTATCAGATGTATTAGACGTGTTATTAGAGTGAACACTATCAGATGTATTAGACGTGTTATTAGAGTGAACACTATCAGATGTATTAGAGACGTGTTATTAGAGTGAACACTATCAGATGTATTAGAGACGTGTTATTAGAGTGAACACTATCAGATGTATTAGAGACGTGTTATTAGAGTGAACACTATCAGATGTATTAGAGACGTGTTATTAGAGTGAACACTATCAGATGTATTAGAGACGTGTTATTAGAGTGAACACTATCAGATGTATTAGAGACGTGTTATTAGAGTGAACACTATCAGATGTATTAGACGTGTTATTAGAGTGAACACTATCAGATGTATTAGAGACTTGTTATTAGAGTGAACACTATCAGATGTATTAGAGACGTGTTATTAGAGTGAACACTATCAGATGTATTAGAGACGTGTTATTAGAGTGAACACTATCAGATGTATTAGAGACGTGTTATTAGAGTGAACACTATCAGATGTATTAGAGACGTGTTATTAGAGTGAACACTATCAGATGTATTAGAGACGTGTTATTAGAGTGAACACTATCAGATGTATTAGACGTGTTATTAGAGTGAACACTATCAGATGTATTAGAGACGTGTTATTAGAGTGAACACTATCAGATGTATTAGACGTGTTATTAGAGTGAACACTATCAGATGTATTAGACGTGTTATTAGAGTGAACACTATCAGATGTATTAGACGTGTTATTAGAGTGAACACTATCAGATGTATTAGACGTGTTATTAGAGTGAACACTATCAGATGTATGAGACGTGTTATTAGAGTGAACACTATCAGATGTATTAGATGTGTTATTAGAGTGAACACTATCAGATGTATTAGAGACGTGTTATTAGAGTGAACACTATCAGATGTATTAGACGTGTTATTAGAGTGAACACTATCAGATGTATTAGACGTGTTATTAGAGTGAACACTATCAGATGTATTAGAGACGTGTTATTAGAGTGAACACTATCAGATGTATTAGAGACGTGTTATTAGAGTGAACACTATCAGATGTATTAGAGACGTGTTATTAGAGTGAACACTATCAGATGTATTAGAGACGTGTTATTAGAGTGAACACTATCAGATGTATTAGACGTGTTATTAGAGTGAACACTATCAGATGTATTAGAGACGTGTTATTAGAGTGAACACTATCAGATGTATTAGACGTGTTATTAGAGTGAACACTATCAGATGTATTAGACGTGTTATTAGAGTGAACACTATCAGATGTATTAGACGTGTTATTAGAGTGAACACTATCAGATGTATGAGACGTGTTATTAGAGTGAACACTATCAGATGTATTAGACGTGTTATTAGAGTGAACACTATCAGATGTATTAGACGTGTTATTAGAGTGAACACTATCAGATGTATAAGAGACGTGTTATTAGAGTGAACACTATCAGATGTATTAGACGTGTTATTAGAGTGAACACTATCAGATGTATTAGACGTGTTATTAGAGTGAACACTATCAGATGTATTAGACGTGTTATTAGAGTGAACACTATCAGATGTATTAGAGACGTGTTATTAGAGTGAACATTATCAGATGTATTAGAGACGTGTTATTAGAGTGAACACTATCAGATGTATTAGACGTGTTATTAGAGTGAACACTATCAGAAATGTTGAGGTGTAAGTGTAATAGTTAGGAGATAATGAGCGGTGATAACGGGGTACAGCATCAGTTCTCTCATGGTGTTGTTATTAGTGATGAACATGATGGGAATAATGAGCAGGTGTTCAGGTGTTAAAGCAGGAAGAAGGTTAAACACTGCAGTGAGGAGGAATCATGTGACCTCAGTAGGGGTGTAACCTCACACTCCTGTAACGATTCCATTCACAATACTGCGATCACGACTCGATTCTGAACAAAATCTGAATGAAGAATAATTGTCATGATTCCCTCTTGAAGCAGCGTGCTCTAAGCGTGAATGCGCGAGCACCTGCTTTTCCGTTGTTGACCGTAATGACATTGGGACACGTGTGTTTTGTTTATGTTTCTGTCATGTCTCCTCCCTGTTCTGTCATTGGCTGGGATTTCACGTGGGTCTGTATTGCTCTCAGCTGCTAGCGGTTTAGACGCTGATCATGTCCGCATATATACCGCGCGTCTCCAAGCACTCAACGCGGAAGATTATCTTAGAGTTAGTTTAGTTCGTTTAGTAGTCATAGTCACGGTCCATGTTTAGAGTTAGTTCGCGCTGGATTATCCGCTTCCAGTCCCTCGTCATAGTTCGTTTCTTGTTTTGTTTATCGACCTAGATTCCTGCCTTGCCCCGTGTATGCCTGTTTGCCAATCGCCTGACCTTTTGCATGTTTGTGGATTACGTTTTGGATTTGTCTGCCTGTCTCTCTTTCAAATAAACAACTGTTCATCCTGCACTTGCATCCGTCCTATCTCTGCTCCGTCACGATTCGTGACAGAATCTTCCGCCTCAACATGGATGCAGCACGAGGACGAGAGAGAAGTCACGCCACAGAAAAAAGGGAAGTGGTAGGACAATACCTCATCGGGGAACGCTCGGATTACTGGCCGCATTTTTCGTCCGTGCAATTTCCCCAAAGGTACGCTGTTGAATTGCCACCAGAGACAGCGGGATTAGGGAGCTACCCGCTGGAGTTCCTCTTCAGCTGCCAGGAGTATTTCTGCAGCTTGGCGTTTCCCAAGCCTACTAAGAGAGAGTGGATCGGGTTCCTGGTGTCCAGGTTTTGTGGTCCGGCCCGTGACTGGGTGGAGCAGCTGGTGAGTGCTGGGTCGCCAGCCCTCCATGATGTAACTCGGTTTGCAGAGCTGTTTATGGAGGAGTTTTCACAACCTGGACAACTTCGTGGCCTTGATTTACTGGGGTGGAGAGTCAATGGACAGTCCCAGGTGGACCCACCGGTCAACCTCTATTATGAGGAGATGGACAGGGCAGTAACCAGCGAACCACTTCAGTTTCTGGCCAACGCGGGGGTGAAATCTCCGAGATGTATGGCTGAGGACTGCGGGAGAGAGAGTCAGCTTCAATGTCCCACCTGCAAGAAGCTGGGCTTCCAGGAAGCTTTCTTCTGCTCTCAGGAATGCTTCAAGAGCAGCTGGCCGGAGCATAAGAAACTCCACCGAAGACCCTGAGGTCCAAGTCCAAGTCAAGTCCCAAGTCCCTGAGGTCCAAGTCAAGTCTCAAGCTTCTGAAGTCCAAGTCCAGTCTCAAGTCCCTGAGGTCCAAGTCCAGTCTCAAGTCCCTGAGGTCCAAGTCCAGTCTCAAGTCCCTAAGGTCCAAGTCCAAGTCAAGTCTCAAGTCCCTAAGGTCCAAGTCCAAGTCAAGTCTCAAGTCCCTGAGGTCCAAGTCAAGTCTCAAGTCCCTGAGGTCCAAGTCAAGTCTCCAGTCCCTGAAATCCAAGTCAAGTCTCAAGTCCCTAAGGTCCAAGTCCAAGTCAAGCCTCCAGGCTCTGAGGTCCAAGTCAAGCCTCCAGGCTCTGAGGTCCAAGTCAAGCCTCCAGGCTCTGAAGTCCAAGTCAAGCCTCCAGGCTCTGAAGTCCAAGTCAAGCCTCCAGGCTCTGAAGTCCAAGTCAAGCCACCAGGCTCTGAAGCCCAAGTCAAGCCACCAGGCTCTGAAGCCCAAGTCAAGCCTCCAGGCTCTGATGCCCAAGTCAAGTCTCAAGTCCCTGAAATCCAAGTCCAAGTCAAGCCTCCAGGCTCTGATGCCCAAGTCAAGTCTCAAGTCCCTGAAATCCAAGTCCAAGCCAAGCCTCCAGGCTCTGACGTCCAAGCCAAGCCTCCAGGCTCTGACATCCAAGCCAAGCCTCCAGGCTCTGACGTCCAAGCCAAGCCTCACGTCCCTGAGCTCACGTTCAAGCCTGCTGATCCAGTTGACCAAGCTCTGCTAATATCTAAGCCTAATGACCAAGTTCTGCTCACACCCCAATCTGCTGACACGCCCAGCCAAGCTCTGCTCACGCCCCAGTCTGCTGACACGCCCAGCCAAGTTCTGCTCACGCCACAGTCTGCTGACACGCACCGCCAAGTTCTGCTCACGCCACAGTCTGCTGACACGCACAGCCAAGTTCTGCTCACGCCACAGTCTGCTGACACGCACAGCCAAGTTCGGCTCACGCCTGAGTCTACTGACACGGCCACCCAAGCTCCGCCCATGCCCAAGGTTCACCTGGAGACCTCAGAGCCTCAGCCTCCCTGTTCAGCTGAGGACGTCGCTCAGCCTCCCTGTTCAGCTGAGGACGTCGCTCAGCCTTCCTGCTCCATGGCAAACATCGTCCTTCGAGGAGACCCACGCTCCTCTCCCTGGCCGCACGGAGACCCACGCTCCCCTCCCTGGCCGCACGGAGACCCACGCTCCCCTCCCTGGCCGCACGGAGACCCACGCTTCTCTCCCTGGCCTTACAGGGGACTTCACTCTGCCTTCCAGTTCAGCTGGGGACGTCGCTCCGCTTTCATGCTCCAACGAGGACGTCGCCCTGCTTCCCTGCTCTGCTGAGTACAGTGCTCTGTTTCCCTGCTCCGCCGAGGACGTCGCCCTGCCTTCATGCTCCCACGAGGACGTCGCCCTGCTTCTCTGCTCTGCCGAGTACAGTGCTCTGTTTCCCTGCTCCGCCGAGGACGTCGCTCTGCTTTCATGCTCCGACAAGGACGTTGGCCCGCTTTCATGCTCCGCCGAGGACGTCGCTCTGCCCTCATGCTCCGCCAAGGTCGTCGCTCAGCCTCCCTGTTCAGCCGAGGATATCGCTCAGCCTCCCTGTTCAGCCGAGGACGTAGCTCAGCCTCCCTGTTCAGCCAGGGTCGTTGCTCCGCTTCCCTGCACCACCAAGAACACCGTGCAGTTTCCTTTGGGGGGGATTCTGTCATGATTCCCCCTTGAAGCAGCGTGCTCTAAGCGCGAATGCGCGAGCACCTGCCTTTCCGTTGTTGACCGTAGTGACATCTGGACACGTGTGTTTTGTTTATGTTTCTGTCATGTCTCCTCCCTGTTCTGTCATTGGCTGGGATTTCACGTGGGTCTGTATTGCTCTCAGCTGCTAGCAGTTTAGACGCTGATCATGTCCGCATATATACCGCGCGCCTCCCAGCACACAACGCGGAAGATTAATACTTTAGAGTTAGTTTAGTTCGTAGCGTATTCATAGTCACGGTCCATGTTTAGAGTTAGTTTAGCTCGTATCATAGTCATAGTCACGGTCCATGTTTAGAGTTAGTTCGCGCTGGATTATCCGCTTCCAGTCCCTCGTCATAGTTCATTTCTTGTTTTGTTTATCGACCCTGTTTTCCGTGACCACGACCTAGATTCCTGCCTTGCCCCTTGTATGCCTGTTTGCCAATCGCCTGACCTCTTGCATGTTTGTGGATTACGTTTTGGATCACGTTTTGGATTTGTCTGCCTGTCTCTCTTTCAAATAAACAACTGTTCATCCTGCACTTGCATCCGTCCTATCTCTGCTCCGTCACGATTCGTGACAATAATTATAACTGAAAAGACTTTTTTTATTATTATTTCTGAATCATAAACTACACAAAACAATGTAAATGTTTCTCTGAACAAAACTGAATGTGAATAACAGTTAAAGCCAATTCAGCTCCAGCAGCTCTGCACACTCACACACACACACACACACACACCCACACTCCCACACACACACACACATATCACATTATAATCATATTGACAAAACAGCAGATGGACAGGCAGTGCTCTAAAAACTATAGCTGTGCTGCTGTGATAGTTCAGTGGTTAAGGCATGTGATACTGATCAGAAGTTTGTGAGTTTAAATCCGAGCACCACCAAGCTGCCCCTGCAAGAAGGTCCTCGACTGACACACTGCATCTTATCTACATTTCAAGCCCTGATTTGTTCAGTTTTTACCAGACGAATGAAAAATAAAGGGAAGATAAATAATCTGCTGTCTGTCCTGCTAACTGAAACACTCTGATTCTAAATTCATTTTATTTCCATCTGTACACAAAGCGAATCATTTTCAGTGTGTAGAATCGACTCAGTCAAGCTTCGGGGTTGACTTTTAGCTTTCGTTGCTAGAATCAGTGAATCAACTCTTTTTGGGGTCGACTCTGAAAGCAGCATGGAGACTTTATGACTTTACACAAGATGTACTAAAATATTATGTAGCTGTTTATAAGTCCGTCGTGTAGACTAATTATTCATCTGAAACCTGTTCATTTTCAATTCAACAAGATGGCGTACAAACTACGGACTTTTTGGCCAACAGAGCATGAGATAATCTGAAAGGGCAGGAGAGACACATAAATATGACCAATAAATGTGTAATACATTATATTTCATTGATTTTTATAAATTAGTTGTTGCAGCCCTAGTTAATAGTTAACAATAAACTAACTTGCCAGCACACTTAGCTACTACTAGTTTAACTATACAGTATAATTATTAGCCCAATAGCTTGTTAGTTTACTTGGCTAACATCCTTTCTCGATGTTTCCCTGTGTCTCTGTATGTATACAGAGTGCTGTGTGTGTGTGAGAGAGAGAGAGTGTGAGAGTGTGTATGATTAAAGCTGTGTGTGTGTGTGTGTGTGTGTGTGTGTGTGTTAGTGATTAAAGGTGTGAGTGTGTTTACCTTTACTTTGATTAAAGCACTGCATCAGTTTATCCACATTGCCTTTGAAGTCCTCCTCATTTTCCTGCAGCACCTGTGTGTATCTGTCCCAGTAATCTGGATCATCAGCGTTGATCCTCTTTATCCACTCCGTCTTTGGGATCTTCTTCTAGATCTTACTGTCATAGTACTCATGTTGCACTCCATCCAGCTGACTGAGAGCAATGAATTCTGGGAAATTTATTCCTGGTGTGACTCCAGTGTAGAAGACCTGCAGAGTGTGTGTGTCTGTAAAAGAGTAAAAATGGACATTTACATTATTTTAGTAACTCATCACATGAACAAGACAATAAATATACATAATAATGTTAATAAAAGTAGTAAAGAATTCTGTTTCTGATCATTCAGGATAATTTAGTGACTCTCCCTCCTGCCACATCACACACGTTTAACACGGGAAATGTGAAGTGTGCACAGGATGTACTTTCTCACAGAAAGTGAAAGCAGGAGTTGAAAGCGAGGGATTTAGATTACACACACATTATATATATATATATATATGTAATTAGATTATATTATTTACATTTTCTACCAATTTTAAGCAAATAATAGTAAATGATATTGTTGTTAATATTAAGCTTGATATTGTTGTTAATATTATAATAATAGTTCTTGGCCCCTTGATGTGCACATCCAGACCTACAGACAGAGTAATTATTATATAATGAGGCCATAAGCTACTGGAAATAAATGAATAAAACAGAAATAGAGTAGAGGTGGGGGAAAGGGTTCCGAGGACCATCTAACTCGATTAATAAACAATCTTTTCTTATTAATCGTGCACAGAAACTGTCAGAACTGTTATCCCAAATAAACCTCATGAAACATTATGAAAATTTGTGTTTTTCATTGAATGGTTTGTAGCCACTGCAGAGCTACAGGATGATTATTTATTTATTTATTTATTTATTTTTACAGATTTCACTGTCTGTGGTAGATAAATGCTATTTAAATGTGGAAGAACATTTCAGAACAAAAATTTTGCTGCATCATTCTCCATTTCATATTTTAACTATTTACAGACATGACTGTATATAAACAGTTTTGAGTTCAGACTTTCGATTCTACATAATGGTCTTTTTTTTCTTTCCTTGTTGATCTCTTGTCTCTGCCTATAGTGAAATAACACACTGCCTCACCATGTACCAGGAAGAAGTGACAAGAAAAGGTTTGTAACTGAAAGTATTTTTTATATATATATACTGCTTTCAGGTTATTACAGCTTTGCGCGTACATACTTTACATATTAATTGCTGTTTTTGTAGCAGAACACCGAATAAAGTTGTTGGTGATATGGTACCAGAGTTATTCATACAGTTTTACATGGCAGAAATAAAAGTTATGAAAATATGTGATTTAAGATGTTCAATGTTAAAAAAGAAAAAAGTAAAAGCTATGATGTAACAACACCGGACTGTTTCATCACTGAATAAAATACATTAAAATGTTAAGACACTGTGCTAATAAAAAAAACATCAGTGATAAAATGGGAGGCGATGTTCAGCTGTTAGTGTTACAGTGCTTCAGACTGACTGTTTTTCTCTCTCTCATACACACACACATACACACACACAATACAGAGGTATCTGTGTGCTGTCTTTATTGTTTATCAGCTTCAGGAAATAATTGCGTTGCAGTTTTTTCCTTTTCAAAAGTTAAATATAAAAAGTGCATAGACTCTCTGGATTCATTGTGTGTGTGCGTGTGTGTGTGCGTGTGTGTGAGCGCTGTGGAAAAATCCTTTAAATTCAACAAACAAAAACATTTACAATATGTTATAAAGATATAACAGCGCCCTCTGTTGGTCCTCTGTGTGCGTTGCAGTCATTAATGTCACTATGATTGATTTAGGGCAGCTTCAACTACACCTGGATAGCTGTGTGGACTGGGATGTGGGAGGAAAACTGCATCTTAAAACATCACAAAAACCGAGCTAGCAGAGTTCCTACTGAAGTGACAATGGCTGAAATGAGACAGCCCTGACCAAGTGAAACAGGACTCATCTAGCAAGTGAGAGTGAGTAAAACAGCTCAGAATGATTGAGTACTGAGGTGTGAATAGCTAAAACAGGATTCTACCACTGACCTGAGGATATCTTTATAAAACACAGACAATGAAGTTAGTACTACTGAAATAGGACACACCCGCTGGTCTGAGTCCACAGAGGCAAATGATGGACTTTAATAGTGATTTTTTTAAAAAGGTAAATATTGCAAATATTATGCTTTAGCAGCTTGCAAGAGTATTGAGATATAGCTAACAAAAATTGAGAAAGAAAATCCCCCCCTAACTTTTTGCTCCTACTTATTAGTGATATTTGTATTTTGTATAAAGTTTCCTCTTGAGCTGCGTCTTTAATTTTGTGGTACATTTCTCCGTCTGCTTTTCTCATTTTATTCTGCTTTAGACTTTTGTCCACAGTTAGACATGAGGGTGAGAAAGAGTAGTAAGGTGTGACCAGAGAGAAGCTGGTGTGGTGTGTACACAGAGGCAAGGGTCATGTATAACTTTACATTCATAGGCGTTTACTTTTATTAGTTCCATTTATGGAATAACATTCCAATAATGTTACAGGGATGAGTATGAACAGTGTCCAATTCAGTGGATTGGTTCATTATTCAAAGACAGCCCCGATCTGTAATTATGACAATCTGCGGTTTGATGTATGCAATTTTAAAAAAAAAACATGAAGTACATATTTAATATTGATTTTATGATAACTGCAACATTTTATATGTACGTTCTGGTTCTTGTGATGTTTTAATCCCAGTCAGTGTTTAATCCTGTACTGATGGTGATTGTTCTCCTGGTTTCTGTTGGTACTGAATCTCACATCCAAATGATATACAGAACAATTATAAAGAAAATCAAATCAATGATTTCAATCTGAAAAGTTTCCTCCTTCAAATAAACACAACAATGTGTCTACTCTCGCACCTGTCGGTCAATAAGCCACGCCCCCAAAGTAGCCTACGTCATCACTAACCAGGTAAACACAGCTGCTGCATGTTAGAAATGAAAGTAACTTGTTGTCCTCCTGTTTATTAGTGTTTCATAATAAATACTGATAGTTATGGAGATATTGAGGTTCACAGTTAGTATCTACACTCGACCAGTTATTGAACAAGTTTTATGAGCTCTAAGAAATGTTTGCTCTTTCATAATAATTCAGTACTTTCATTAGAGGATTGGTTTACAAGCAAAGACAAAGCTAACAGATTATTAAAACTCAAATCATATTTGTTTATTTATTTCTTTAGACTTTTATTTAGATTTCTTTATTTAGACCTTTTTTTTCTTTAGGAAAGGAAATAAAGGATTTAGTTTTATTCTTCCGTTAATGATGTAGTTTTCCCTCTATTCACGTGTTTACGAGTTTGAGGAAGGTTTTAGATAAATAACTAATAAATAACATTATTTTATGTAAATATCTCCTCAGTAACAGTGATCTCAGTGCTGTGTGGAGATTTTATAGTAAATACTGAATAGAAACTGCAGATTGTTAGGACTATCTCTGAATTTTAATCATGAATCTACTGAATATTACTTTATATCTCAACACTGTTCATGTTTAATAGTTTGAATGCATTGTTTACACTTTTAATGAAGAAAAGTCACTGAATCAGCCTTAATGACTAATCACCATTTACAGATTAACAGAATAAAGTGACAATAAAATAAAGTTATAATAAAGCCAGTAAACTGACCTGCTGCAGACAGATGAACACAAAACGCGAGGAAAATCAGGATTTTCATCATTGTGTAGTTCCGTAAAGTTTTGTAAATGTAAATTTCTCAGCTCTAGCTCTATAGTTTATTCTCCACACAGATAGATCCTCAGAGTCAGTGCTGATGTTCTTCTCTGCCTTTCTCTCGTGTTTTGCTGCAGAGTTTTTGTAGGCGGGGAAATTCGGACCAATCAGAATTCAGGATTTCCTCCACGTCACCAGTTGCTGCATGAAGATGAAGAGTACCAGTCATACTTTAGTTTTGTGGAATCATTAACCGCCATCTTGTTCCTCACTGTATATTTAACTGAGTATTTTGGACAGATGTGACTAATTGTGATATGTGTGTGTGTGAATTAAAATAGATTTTTATAAATTAAAATAGATTTGTTGTGCGTGTGTATTTTAACACATGGGCTATATTTTAACATGGGCTTTATTATGGGTTTTTTTTTTTAATTTCAATTGGGAAGCTAAAACTTTATAATAAACTTTAAAATCTAATATGGCAGTTTTGTACTGTATATCTGTCATATCTCAACCTGGCCAGGACTCAGTTTCCCAAGAAGCAACACTCACCTCCCATGCACGCATGCGCTCACCATCCCCGGAGTTCTAATCTCCCACACCTGTCACTAATCACACACACACTCTCTCCACTAGTATTTAGCGAGTCATTCGCCAAATTTTCAGTGCGAAGTATACGTTCAGTAGACTTGTTCTCTGCGTTTCCAAGCCTTTCACATTCGTTTGCTATCTTTGTTATCTCGACCTCTTTTCCCGTTTACGACTACGCTTTCTGCCTGTTCCCTTGTGCTTTGTTTGTCCGATCACCTGACCCTTGCTTGTTTTACGACTACGTCTTTGAAACTACCCTTTACTATGCACGCGCTTCTGCTTCTGTGCCAACTCCGGTACGTGACAGAATACTTCGCCTTCCAATGGAAGCAGCGGGGCATCCACGTTGGCCACAAGCCATCGAGGGACATGGTCGGATGATCAGCGACCACGACCAATGTCTAGCCAACCTGACTGAGCAGGTAGCTAGGCTAAGTCAAGCCACGCCGTTTGCTGCGGCGGCGACAACGCGTTTACCTCCCACACCGGCACCGGAGAAGTACGACGAAGATCTGGCACGCTGCCGGGGTTTCCTCCTACAATGCTCCCTGTTCTTCTCAACCTACCCAGACATGACGGAGAATCGTAAGATCATCCATTTCATGGAACTTTTGACCGGGAAAGCTCTCCTCTGGGCCACCGCGGAATGGGAACAGGGAGGAAACGTCACAAACACGTATGATCAACTAACAGCGCGATTCCATACAGTCTTTGATCACTCGCCAGACAACAGAGAGACTGGTGAGGAATTATTGTCCCTGAAGCAAGGATCACGCTGCGTGGCTGATTATGGCCTCGAGTTTCGCACTGTAGCAGCAAGTAGTGGATGGAATCAACCCGCTCTCAAAACTGTGTTTCGCCAGGGATTAAATGCCGACATCGTGACCGAACTGGCATGTCGCGATGATCAGCTAACACTCGACTCGCTGATTGATTTAGCAATTTGCCTGGATCGTCTACTACGAGGAGCCGCCCCATATGCAGCGAGGTGGAAGTACCAGTGCAGGAGTCTCCCGTGGAACCCATGCAGCTGGGTCAGACACGGGTTAGCATGCAGGAGAGAGAACAAAGGTGTCGTGAACATCGCTGTTTTTATTGCGGCGAGGAAAAGCACTTCGTGCAACAATGCCCACTCAAGCAACGCCCCGCCCGATGGGACAATGCAACTGCTAAGCAACAGCAGCCAGGGGTGAGTTTGGATTCCACAGTCCAACGCTCAATTCAATCTGCGTTTTTAATACCAGTCATATTAGAGTACTCAGGCGTATCTTGTATTTTAGAAGCGCTGATCGACTCAGGAGCGGTGGGGAATTTCATCGATCAAGACACCATACAGCAGCACGACATCCCCGTTCGTCCCCTTATCACACGCCACCGTGTTCAAGCCATTTTCAAGCTTATTACCCACTGCACGGAACCCGTTAACCTCCACACCAGCGCTCTCCATCAAGAACGGATAATCTTCCATGTCATTGTATCTGCCCGTCATCCAGTGGTCCTCGGTCTTCCCTGGCTCGAACATCATAACCACAAATTTCTTGGACTCAAAGGGAGATCACCCACTGGTCATCGCATTGTATCAACCATTGCCTTCAAATCCCTGTGACAACATTAGGTACCACATCCATAGAGAGCCCTAACAGGGCTGACACCGTTCAAATACCCAATGAATACCACGACCTCATTGAAGCATTTAGTAAAGAGAAGGCTAGCGAGCTACCACCTCATCGACACTACGACTGTGCTATCGACCTACTTCCGGGCACTACACCACCTCGAGGAAGAATATATCCGCTAACACTAACTGAACAAAAGGCCATGGATGAATATATTCAAGAAGCATTACACCAGGGTTAAATACGACCATCCACATCTCCGGCATCAGCAGGGTTTTTCTTTGTGGAGAAGAAAGGAGGAGGTTTGAGACCATGCATAGACTATCGAGGGTTAAACCAGTGCTGCATCAAGTATCGATACCCACTGCCTCTGCTACCAGTCGCTCTGGAACAACTACGCACTGCCACCATCTTCACTAAGCTGGATTTACGCAGTGCCTACAACTTGATCCGGATTCGAGAGGGGGACGAATGGAAGACAGGTTTCAGCACAACGTCTGGTCACTATGAGTATCAGGTCATGCCGTATGGGCTTTCTAACGCTCCCTCAGTCTTCCAGTGTCTTATTAACGACGTCTTACGGGACATGCTGGGGCATCATGTAATCACCTACATCGATGACATCCTAATATATTCCAACTCCAAAGAGGAACATGTCCACCACGTCCGCCAGGTTCTACAAAGATTACTCCATCACCAGTTGTATGTCAAAGCTGAAAAATGTGAATTTCATAAACACACCATTTCATTCCTGGGATACATCATTAGCCCCGAAGGGGTCTCTATGGATCAAGAAAAGGTCAAGGCAGTAGTGAACTGGCCCACACCCACGACGGTGAAGGAATTACAAAGATTTCTGGGTTTTGCCAATTTTTACAGAAGATTCATTCGAAATTTCAGTACCATCGCCAATCCCTTGACGTCCTTATTAAAAGGGAAGCCAAAATGCCTGCTGTGGAACCCAGCTGCCCAAGTAGTTCTGGATCAGCTCAAGAAAGCCTTCACAACCGCTCCCATTATCAAGCATCCCGACCCATCTAGACCGTCCATCGTGGAAGTCGATGCGTCAGAGACCGGGGTAGGAGCTGTACTCTCCCAGCGTTTCGGAGAAAGGCCAAAGCTCCATCCAGTGACCTTCTTTTCACGAAAGCTTTCCCCCACTGAGAGAAATTATGATGTGGGCAATCGAGAACTCTTGGCCGTCAAATTAGCCCTTGAAGAGTGGCGGCACTGGTTAGAAGGAGCTACACATTCCTTCGTCATCTTCACTGACCATAAAAACTTGGAGTATTTACACACTGCCAAGAGGCTCACACCCCGTCAAGCCCGATGGTCCCTGTTTTTCACCTGGTTCCATTTCACCCTATCATATAGACCAGGATCCAAAAACACAAAGGCCGATGCCCTGTCTCATCTGGACCACACGGAACATGTGAATGACCATGAGGAATATATCATCAACCCTTCATGTATCGTCAATGCTCTAGAATGGGAACTAGATCAAAAATTGGAAGACATTCCCCAGTCACAAGTTCCATTTTTAAAAATATATTTTTTTAAAAATTAATATAAAATAAAAAATATTTTAAAAAAATATTTAAATATTTTACTACTTATTTTACCCTCTACCAAAGTGATGGAAAGGCCAAAGTGTGGAGAAAGAAAGGATCTGCTCACGATCCAGAACATACAAGCTCATCTGTGGAACATGGTGGAGGTAGTGTCATGGCTTGGGCTTGCATGGCTGCTTCTGGAACATTCTCACTAATCTTTATTGATGATGGACTCATGATGGTAGCAGCAGAATGAATTCAGAAGTTTACAGGAACATTTTTTCTGACAATTTACAGAGAAATTAATCCGAATTAATCAGGAGGAACTTCATCATGCAGCAAGACGACGATCCAAAACACACTTCCACCTCAACAAAGGACTTCATCACCAGACCTTAACACCAGACTTTAACCCAGGATTTAAAGTAGAGTCGTCTCCACCACTGTTTGAAAGGTGTAGACGTGTCCCCAGTGTCCATTACGACTTTGTTAACACGACTCACCCATGGGTTGTACAGGACTTGTGTATGAAAACCAGATGATGGACAAACTGTAGTTTTAAACACTGTATATGGACAAAGCCACAATAAAACTGAAAGTGAATTCTGAGTAGAAATTAAAACTGATCCAACATCACAGGACAGGATATCAATATCAGATTTCTGTCCCAACCAGGCTGTGGTGAATATGGATTATTGTTATCAGTAATGTTTGAAAATGTCTAACTTTCTTCTCATAAACTTTACATTGTGTTGTCTCTTCTCTTACTAGACTTCTTCTTCCTCCGAATGAGAAATCCAGCAGGACGGACACTGAGGGAAATAACAGGCGACTGCTCCAGTGACGCCGTCCATCCATATTCACCCTGCATTTACAATACATTTAATCAGCACACAATCTTTCAAATAAATCAGCTTTTCATTAGTAAGAAAAGTTCTAGGAGATTAAATTCTAGTTGGTTTACTGAAAATGTCGAGAGCATCTGGAATGTTATCAGCCTATTTTCAGGTAAAACTCCAGGATCACCTTCTAGTTCAGAACCTCCTCAGAGACTCAGATTTCTGCTTCACCAACATGGGGTTTAGTTTCATAAAGTGGAGATCATTAACTAATTAACTGATTTTTTTTTTCTAAATTATAGGAGACTGCAAACAATCACTGAAAATAACATGTTCTTATGTGAAACATCATCAATATTTTACTTCACTTTACTACACACTCGTGTCCTAATGCATCACACACACTCACACACTCGTGTCCTAAACACACACACACACACACACTCGTTACTATAATGTAACTTAGCATCATTAGTCACTGTGTAAAGTCACACAGATCACCTGGTGAGAAAAAGTGACATAAAATGTGATAAAAGGCAGAGAGTTTTATAATAAAACAGATACAGTGAGGGAAAAAAGTATTTGATCCCCTGCTGATTTTGTATGTTTGCCCACTGACAAAGAAATGATCATTCTATAATTTTAATGGTAGATTTATTTGAACAGTGAGAGACAGAATAACAACAAGAAAATCCAGAAAAACGCATGTCAAAAATGTTATAAATTGATTTGCATTTTAATGATGGAAATAAGTATTTGACCCCTCTGCAAAACATGACTTAAAAAACCCGGTCACACACCTCTGTACACAGAGAACCCATCACACACCACTGTACACAGAGAACCAGTCACACACCACTGTACACAGAGAACCAGTCACACACCACTGTACACAAACAGAGAACCCGTCACACACCACTGTACACAAACAGAGAACCAGTCACACACCACTGTACACAAACAGAGAACCCGTCACACACCACTGTACACAAACAGAGAACCAGTCACACACCACTGTACACAAACAGAGAACCCAGTCACACACCACTGTACACAAACAGAGAACCCGTCACACACCACTGTACACAAACAGAGAACCCATCACACACCACTGTACACAGAGAACCAGTCACACACCACTGTACACAAACAGAGAACCCGTCACACACCACTGTACACAAACAGAGAACCAGTCACACACCACTGTACACAAACAGAGAACCCAGTCACACACCACTGTACACAAACAGAGAACCCGTCACACACCACTGTACACAAACAGAGAACCAGTCACACACCACTGTACACAAACAGAGAACCCAGTCACACACCACTGTACACAAACAGAGAACCCGTCACACACCACTGTACACAAACAGAGAACCCGGTCACACACCACTGTACACAAACAGAGAACCCGGTCACACACCACTGTACACAAACAGAGAACCCAGTCACACACCACTGTACACAGAGAACCCGGTCACACACCACTGTACACAAACAGAGAACCCGTCACACACCACTGTACACAAACAGAGAACCCGGTCACACACCACTGTACACAAACAGAGAACCCGTCACACACCACTGTACACAAACAGAGAACCCGGTCACACACCACTGTACACAAACAGAGAACCCGGTCACACACCACTGTACACAAACAGAGAACCCGTCACACACCACTGTACACAAACAGAGAACCAGTCACACACCACTGTACACAAACAGAGAACCCGGTCACACACCACTGTACACAAGAGGAAAGTAAGAGGAAAGTCTACATTCCTCAGTCTGAGAAAGGGAACAAAGGAACATCACATCTCAGTAATAAATAAGAGATTTAGAGCCTCAATGATTAACACGTTCATTTAAAATGAATTCACATAACTTGTGGTAAACAATATTGACATAGTGAGATCACATGATCAGGAAGATCTTTACTGTTAATCACGTGACTTTGTCACTAAGCCACTCTGATAGTAAAATGAAACTCACTGAGCAGCTGCACACACCTGTATGACGTCACTGATTAATAGCTTGTCCCACATGCCTGCTGTACTGCTTTAGAGTCTTTTACAGACATTAAAAAACTATTCCTTATTCATGTTTATGTCACAGACTTGTATCAGAATGATGGGAAGAGAAGAATGTGGAAAATGGAAGGAGCTGCTCATGATCTGAAGTATACCACCTCATGTTATGGCGTGGGCGTGTACGTCTGGCACTGGAACTGGTTCTCTTGTATCTATTGATGATGTGACTGCTGATAAAAGCAGCAGGACGGATCCTGAAGATTTTTTATGCTGCCTATTTTATCTGCTCACATTCAGATAAATGCTTCAAAGTGTATTAGTTGGAGCTTTACAGTGCAGATGGATAAAGACCTATTTCCAAACTGCAGTGCCCTCGCTGAACGAAACCTGAAGGTTAAACACCCCAGGAACAAGCAGGAAGTGAAGACAACTGCAGTAAACACCTGGCAGTGTTTCTCCAGCTGTATTACGTGTAGAGAACATGTTTATTAACGTTAAGACATAAATTCTAACCGTAATTCATAAGAGTTTATTATAGTTCATCTTTGGAGTGATGCAGTGTGGGAAATATTACCACCATAAACTCTGAAGCTTTATCTGAGAGTAAAATCTGAATATTATTCAATTATAATGATAACAATGATCAGAAATCATTGTAACGTGTCAGTGTTAAGTGTTATATTATAAAAACTATTAAATAAAACAGTTTGAACTTTAAAGTCTCACAAGTCTCACAAGTCTCACAAATCTACTGGATTTTCATTCCACACCTGTTTTGTGGAACAGGTTTAAAACCTGAAAGACAGATGATGGACAGACAGTCTGAAGTGAAATCTTCCCCTTACTGACTGGTTAAACTCAGAGGGATGGTGTGTGTATGTGTTTCTCCAGCTGTATTGTGTGTAGAGAACATGACAGTAAATGTAGAACTGATCCTGAGGCCACGCCCTTTAAAAGAACACAGTTCTAAAATAACCCTCTGCACACAGAGTGAAGAAAATAGACTTTATTTTTGGTTCAGATTGTTACAGACAGAACAGAGGGATTGTGGGAGAGATTTGGGTCGTAGAAATGTGAAAACGTGTTGAATGGATTGTTTTTTTGCTTTAAACTGAGTTCAGTAATAAATAATGGAGTCAGTGCCGTGACATTTAGTAGATTTGTGTTTTCCACGTGTGGAGAAAAGAAAAGCTTTGAGTGCTGATCATCAGCATGAACTCCTGCTTCTGCTGTGTTCACTCCTGTTCTCACTCCTGTTCTTTTATACTTTAGTCCAATCTGTTCAACACGGACCGTCTGAAGATCCCGCTTCCTGTTCTTTTACACTTTAGTCCAATCTGTTCAACACGGATCATCTGAAGATCCCGCTTCCTGTTCTTTTATACTTTAGTCCAATCTGTTCAACACGGATCATCTGAAGATCCCGCTTCCTGTTCTTTTACACTTTAGTCCAATCTGTTCAACACGGACCGTCTGAAGATCCCGGTTCCTGTTCTTTTACACTTTAGTCCAATCTGTTCAACACGGACCATCTGAAGATCCCGGTTCCTGTTCTTTTACACTTTAGTCCAATCTGTTCAACACGGATCAGATCTGAAGATCCCGGTTCCTGTTCTTTTACACTTTAGTCCAATCTGTTCAACACGGATCATCTGAAGATCCCGGATCCTGTTCTTTTACACTTTAGTCCAATCTGTTCAACACGGACCGTCTGAAGATCCCGGTTCCTGTTCTTTTACACTTTAGTCCAATCTGTTCAACACGGATCAGATCTGAAGATCCCGGTTCCTGTTCTTTTACACTTTAGTCCAATCTGTTCAACATGGATCAGATCTGAAGATCCTGGTTCTTGTTCTTTGTGGTCCTCATCTCCCTCTCCTCCTCTATCCTAGAGAAACAGAAAGAAACAGGATCAGCTCTGAGATGAGATTTAATGTTAGCGCAGGCTTTTCTGCTGGATTTTCACTCCACACACAGATCTTTATTCCATATTACACCGTAAACAACATCATGTCTTACTCTCTCAGTGCAGCGGGAACACACACAGATCTTTATTCCATATCACACCGTAAACAACATCACGTCTTACTCTCTCAGTGCAGCGGGAACACACACAGATCTTTATTCCATATTACACCGTAAACAACATCATGTCTTACTCTCTCAGTGCAGCGGGAACACACACAGATCTTTATTCCATATTACACCGTAAACAACATCATGTCTTACTCTCTCAGTGCAGCGGGAACACACACAGATCTTTATTCCATATTACACCGTAAACAACATCATGTCTTACTCTCTCAGTTAAGCAGGAGGACACTCTTTGGTGTTGGAGTTGTTGGAGGAAGAATCATCATCAGATGCTTTAAAATATGTAAAATCACTCATAGTTAAAATTTGGACTAAACTTTACAACTAAAATATTTGACACATCAGCTCATGTCATGACACCTCCGCACCAGCAGAGGGCCTCCTCCCATAAGTGCTAACACGCAAACTGCCACTTTCTCTCTGAGACTCTCTCTCTCTCTCTCTCTCGTCTTGCCAACATATCCTGTTGTGTAAGCTGTAAACCAGTGTTCCTGTCTGATATTTAAATGTTTGATCTTTGTTCTTCTGATCCACCCCTTGGTCTAGTTGTATTGTAGAGTGTGTTGACCCTCTGACTATTGATCAGTATTGCCTCTTGAACTCTTATGTTTCATTTAAAACCTCCTGTACGTGGAGCTTAAACCATCACCTCTGGGTCTGGGTCTCTGGTGTTAGAATATTATTGAAGTATCTAAAGGTCACTTACGTGGTGAGGAGTTCTGTGGAACAGTTTGAAATCCTGAAACACAGATGATTTGGTCAGTTATTATAAACACTGTGTACTGTATTTGTCCTGCATGAGAATGGAGCTAAACTTTACAGGACAATATCAGATTAGTGTTTGGTCTAAAATCCATGTCTCTAAATCTGTTCTCTGAAAACTTGCCTGTGCTCGTCTCACCAGACCTCTTCTTCTTCCAGATGAGAAAACCAACAACACCAGCGAGAGCAACGAGAGCCGCGACTACACCAACGATGATACCGATCGGAGCTCCACCTGATCCTCCACCTGATAAATCACACAGAGTCTTTATTATCTGCTGCAGAAATAAATCAGCTTTCAGTGTAAATCTGTAGTTTTATAGGAAAGTGTTTCTCTGACCTCCACCATTTCGGCGCTCCCTCACATGCAGCACCATCTCCTTCTCCAAGCTGCTGTGCTGAATCACGCAGGTGTAGGTGTGTTTCTGCAGATCCTCAGCTGAGACTGTCAGAATGCTTCTCTTCTGGAAGCTTCCATCCTGGTTGGGTAACGTCTCTCTGAGATCCACGTCATCATGCACGTCCTCTCCGTCCTTCTGCCAGGTGATCATCACTGTTTTGGGGAAGAAACCTGTAGCGTGACACACCACCTCTGGAGAAGACGAGTGTTTCTGGAACACTGACGCTGTAGGAGGATCTGCAGACACACAGAGACAGAAATATTACATTCATTTATAAATGATACGAGGAAGTGTTTTACATCCAAATAAATTGTGTTAAAGTGATTTTTCACTTCATGATTGTTCCTCTGAACAGTGACATTAAAAGTGGTCATGTGATCAATATTTTATAATTATAGATGTAAAGTTTAGTTTTGTACAAGAAAATATATTTACATATATAAACTACATCAATAAGATCAATATATAATTCAAATAATAAAGTTATGTTACGTGTAGATACTTAAATATGAACAGCACAAGGCAAAAGAAGTGTGTGTGCGCGCATGTGTGTGTGTGTGTGTGTGTTACAGTATCAGATCACACACTTTACCTTCCCTCTCCAGAGTCTCTCTCCCATAAGACAGGTGTCTGTTTAACCACTCGATACACTCTTTCTCCAGGTAGCCGTTCCAGTAATTAGCCTCCGCTCCAGTTTTCTCCCACTTGTTCTTGGTGATCAGAGCTTGAGGTGTCGGAGCGATCCATGTTTTAGTTTTCAGATCCAGACCGACGAAATCTTCTCCATCATAACCGTACTGCAAGTATCCTCTAGTGGTGCCGTCATCATCACGCTCACATCCGTACATCAGCTGCACTGTGTGAACTCCTGCACACACACACACACACACACCCAGACATACACACACACACACACACACACACACACACACACACACACACACACACACACACACACACACCCAGACACACACACACACCGACAAACCCACACCACACACACACACACACACACACACAGACACACCCACACCACACACACACACACACACACACACACCCAGACACACACACACACACCACACACACAGACACATCCACACAGACACACCCACAGACACACCCACACACACCACACACCCAGGCACACACACACAAACACACACACACACACACACACAGACACACACACCACACCACACACACACACACACACAGACACACACACCCACAGACACACACACAGACACACCCACAGACACACACACACAGACACACCCACACAGACACAGACACACACAGATGCCATTTAAACAATCCCACTACATTCTACTCTGCATTTTGTCTTCACCAGACAGAATATTTTACATTTATTTTACTTTGCTGATTTTCCTTCTGCTATTTTCTTCTATTTTCTATTTTTATAAGTCATAGAAAGCTTAGTTGTTGATGACATACTGTATACGCATGCAAATCTCTCACTCTCTCTCTCTCTCACACACACACACACACACACACACACACACACACTGTTATTTTCCAATTCTCCCTAACAGCAGGTGTGACACGTTGTGGATGGTGTGAATTTTATTTAGTAATTTTCTGGTTGTAGTTCCTGATTTAATAAACGCTGCTGTGTGTTAATAATTTGTTCTCTTGTAAAAGAAAAAACATTCCTATGATTTAAGACTAAACTGATCACTCAGGTGTTCCCCTTACAGCTCACTGTAAACGTCATACATTTATCACTGTTATTAAATATAAAATTCCCTCTCTGACAGAAGTCTGGTATCTGATTAAGTCGTTATATTACACAGTGTGTGTGTGTGTGTGTGTGTGTGTGTGTGTGTGTGTGTGTGTGTGTGTGTGTATAAAGGCTGAAACAAGTGTAAGTGTGCAGTTCATTCACATCGTAAAGGATAATCAGCAGCAGGTTCAGTGTCACTATGACGACAGACAGCTGGAGAGAAAGTCGTGTCAGTGTCAGAGAATTTAGATTAAACCGTGAGCGCTGCTACGAACGTCCATATAACGTCTAATCACACTTACATCAAACAGGACATGAAGGGACATCGAGACGGACAGAAACATGAGGACGACTCGGAGCTTGAAGGTGTGTAGCTAGCTAATTAGCACACAAACACTCTGTTCGTACAGTTTATTTACCGCTATGACAACACCACTACCTTCATGCTCTCCAGCTGAAGATCTACAAACCCGTACTGCATCACTGAGCATCCAGTACAACAGAATATATCTACATCATTATCCATGAAGAACACGCTACAGACTACAGAACATCAACATCAAACACTCTACTAACTACATACAGTCTTCAGATACACACTAATGTACTGTAATGATACTGTTAGCTACGCTGGCTAATATTAGCTGCAGTTAGTGAACATATCTGACATTTCTAAACTACTACACAGGAAATTACAACAAGGGCTTAATACTGAACAGTACGTGTCAGCGTTTATTAGAGTGAACACTATCAGATGTATTAGACGTGTTATTAGAGTGAACACTATCAGATGTATTAGAGACGTGTTATTAGAGTGAACACTATCAGATGTATTAGAGACGTGTTATTAGAGTGAACACTATCAGATGTATTAGACGTGTTATTAGAGTGAACACTATCAGATGTATTAGACGTGTTATTAGAGTGAACACTATCAGATGTATGAGAGACGTGTTATTAGAGTGAACACTATCAGATGTATTAGACGTGTTATTAGAGTGAACACTATCAGATGTATTAGACGTGTTATTAGAGTGAACACTATCAGATGTATGAGAGACGTGTTATTAGAGTGAACACTATCAGATGTATTAGACGTGTTATTAGAGTGAACACTATCAGATGTATTAGACGTGTTATTAGAGTGAACACTATCAGATGTATTAGACGTGTTATTAGAGTGAACACTATCAGATGTATTAGACGTGTTATTAGAGTGAACACTATCAGATGTATGAGAGACGTGTTATTAGAGTGAACACTATCAGATGTATGAGAGACGTGTTATTAGAGTGAACACTATCAGATGTATTAGACGTGTTATTAGAGTGAACACTATCAGATGTATTAGAGACGTGTTATTAGAGTGAACACTATCAGATGTATTAGAGACGTGTTATTAGAGTGAACACTATCAGATGTATTAGACGTGTTATTAGAGTGAACACTATCAGATGTATTAGAGACGTGTTATTAGAGTGAACACTATCAGATGTATTAGACGTGTTATTAGAGTGAACACTATCAGATGTATTAGACGTGTTATTAGAGTGAACACTATCAGATGTATTAGAGACGTGTTATTAGAGTGAACACTATCAGATGTATTAGACGTGTTATTAGAGTGAACACTATCAGATGTATTAGAGACGTGTTATTAGAGCGAACACTATCAGATGTATTAGACGTGTTATTAGAGCGAACACTATCAGATGTATTAGACGTGTTATTAGAGTGAACACTATCAGATGTATTAGAGACGTGTTATTAGAGTGAACACTATCAGATGTATTAGTCGTGTTATTAGAGTGAACACTATCAGATGTATTAGACGTGTTATTAGAGTGAACACTATCAGATGTATTAGACGTGTTATTAGAGCGAACACTATCAGATGTATTAGAGACGTGTTATTAGAGCGAACACTATCAGATGTATTAGAGACGTGTTATTAGAGCGAACACTATCAGATGTATTAGACGTGTTATTAGAGTGAACACTATCAGATGTATTAGAGACGTGTTATTAGAGCGAACACTATCAGATGTATTAGAGACGTGTTATTAGAGCGAACACTATCAGATGTATTAGAGACGTGTTATTAGAGCGAACACTATCAGATGTATTAGTCGTGTTATTAGAGCGAACACTATCAGATGTATTAGACGTGTTATTAGAGTGAACACTATCAGATGTATTAGACGTGTTATTAGAGTGAACACTATCAGATGTATTAGACGTGTTATTAGAGTGAACACTATCAGATGTATGAGAGACGTGTTATTAGAGTGAACGCTATCAGATGTATTAGACGTGTTATTAGAGTGAACACTATCAGATGTATGAGAGACGTGTTATTAGAGTGAACGCTATCAGATGTATTAGACGTGTTATTAGAGTGAACACTATCAGATGTATTAGACGTGTTATTAGAGTGAACACTATCAGATGTATTAGACGTGTTATTAGAGTGAACACTATCAGATGTATTAGACGTGTTATTAGAGTGAACACTATCAGATGTATGAGAGACGTGTTATTAGAGCGAACACTATCAGATGTATTAGACGTGTTATTAGAGCGAACACTATCAGATGTATTAGACGTGTTATTAGAGCGAACGCTATCAGATGTATTAGAGACGTGTTATTAGAGTGAACGCTATCAGATGTATTAGACGTGTTATTAGAGTGAACGCTATCAGATGTATTAGACGTGTTATTAGAGTGAACGCTATCAGATGTATTAGACGTGTTATTAGAGTGAACGCTATCAGATGTATTAGACGTGTTATTAGAGTGAACGCTATCAGATGTATTAGACGTGTTATTAGAGTGAACGCTATCAGATGTATTAGACGTGTTATTAGAGTGAACACTATCAGATGTATTAGACGTGTTATTAGAGTGAACACTATCAGATGTATTAGACGTGTTATTAGAGTGAACACTATCAGATGTATTAGACGTGTTATTAGAGTGAACACTATCAGATGTATTAGACGTGTTATTAGAGTGAACACTATCAGATGTATTAGACGTGTTATTAGAGTGAACACTATCAGATGTATTAGACGTGTTATTAGAGTGAACACTATCAGATGTATTAGACGTGTTATTAGAGTGAACACTATCAGATGTATTAGACGTGTTATTAGAGTGAACACTATCAGATGTATTAGACGTGTTATTAGAGTGAACACTATCAGATGTATTAGACGTGTTATTAGAGTGAACTCTATCAGATGTATTAGACGTGTTATTAGAGTGAACACTATCAGATGTATTAGACGTGTTATTAGAGTGAACACTATCAGATGTATTAGACGTGTTATTAGAGTGAACACTATCAGATGTATTAGACGTGTTATTAGAGTGAACACTATCAGATGTATTAGACGTGTTATTAGAGTGAACTCTATCAGATGTATTAGATGTGTTATTAGAGTGAACACTATCAGATGTATTAGACGTGTTATTAGAGTGAACTCTATCAGATGTATTAGATGTGTTATTAGAGTGAACACTATCAGATGTATTAGACGTGTTATTAGAGTGAACACTATCAGATGTATAAGAGACGTGTTATTAGAGTGAACGCTATCAGATGTATTAGACGTGTTATTAGAGTGAACACTATCAGATGTATTAGACGTGTTATTAGAGTGAACACTATCAGATGTATTAGACGTGTTATTAGAGTGAACATTATCAGATGTATTAAACGTGTTATTAGAGTGAACGCTATCAGATGTATTAGACGTGTTATTAGAGTGAACGCTATCAGATGTATTAGAGACGTGTTATTAGAGTGAACGCTATCAGATGTATTAGAGACGTGTTATTAGAGTGAACGCTATCAGATGTATTAGACGTGTTATTAGAGTGAACGCTATCAGATGTATTAGAGACGTGTTATTAGAGTGAACACTATCAGATGTATTAGACGTGTTATTAGAGTGAACGCTATCAGATGTATTAGAGACGTGTTATTAGAGTGAACACTATCAGATGTATTAGAGACGTGTTATTAGAGTGAACACTATCAGATGTATGAGAGACGTGTTATTAGAGTGAATACTATCAGATGTATTAGACGTGTTATTAGAGTGAACACTATCAGATGTATTAGACGTGTTATTAGAGTGAACACTATCAGATGTATGAGAGACGTGTTATTAGAGTGAACACTATCAGATGTATTAGACGTGTTATTAGAGTGAACACTATCAGATGTATTAGACGTGTTATTAGAGTGAACACTATCAGATGTATTAGAGACGTGTTATTAGAGTGAACACTATCAGATGTATTAGACGTGTTATTAGAGTGAACACTATCAGAAATGTTGAGGTGTAAGTGTAATAGTTAGGAGATAATGAGCGGTGATAACGGGGTACAGCATCAGTTCTCTCATGGTGTTGTTATTAGTGATGAACATGATGGTAATAATGAGCAGGTGTTCAGGTGTTAAAGCAGGAAGAAGGTTAAACACTGCAGTGAGGAGGAATCATGTGACCTCAGTAGGGGTGTAACCTCACACTCCTGTAACGATTCCATTCACAATACTGCGATCACGACTCGACATTCTCACAATATTCTGAACAAAATCTGAATGAAGAAAAATTATAACTGAAAAGACTTTTTTAATTTATTTATTTCTGAATCATAAACTACACAAAACAATGTAAATGTTTCTCTGAATAAAACTGTAAATAGATTAAAAATGGATACAAACAGGTTTAATATAGTTGATCGATTGAATAAATGAAGTCTCAGATGTGGGGAACATGATGGATTAAAATCTAACGGCGGTACTGGTTGCACAGACTGGGAGCTCTGGTGTTGTCAGAATTCTGATTTCCACAAGGTGAATCACACAGTTCTACATCACCACATGTTTTCATCGAAATGCATCATATCATCTTTATCTTAAGATAAAGAGAAATTCCCGACTCTCCGCTTTTGTGTTACATTCCTTTAAATGTTATTAATGTGAATTTAATGTATATAATAAAATATTAGATGAGCCAATATTATTTTACACTAAAACTGTTTTGGTATCATTACTGTGTAAAGAACATCATTTTAGTAAAAATGGGGGAAAAAGGTAAAAAAAAAAAAAAAAGGAAATTCAGGAGTAACACACACACACACACACACAGATGAGTGTGATGAGGTTCAGCTGAGCGCCGTCTCCTTCTACACTCTCCATTCATACATCACGCTACACTTTACTCTTTACATTTAATTCACGTTTATCGCTGTAAGTCTCTCATTACAGCAGTGACTATAAGACATTTCAGTTCATAGTTTTTCTCAGTGAAATTTCCAAATTTGATACAATATTTTGAAATCAATATTTGATACCATTTTCAATAGCAGAGGCGGATGAGGATCAATGAACTGTCACAAAATCGAGGTTTTTATTTCTTCTGACTATAAGGTCAGTCTCAGCATATTAACTCAGTTTTTATAACAGTAACTTCTCACACCAAATACAATTATTCAAAACATTTCCCACCACACGAACTGAAACAGTTGCTGAGGTAAGTCTTGTGTTGGTGTGTTGTTTTTTTTAGAGTAAACTAAAGGCAGTGCAGAGGAATAATAACAATACAGCAATCTGTTCCAAACATCTTAATAACCTAATGCTTCAGGTTTAATAAACACCTGGGGTGCTCAGGTGTTGAAAAAATAAAATACAGAGGTCATTGTTGAATGTTATGGTCGCTTTAAATTAGTGGTGATTAACACCACAGATGTGCAACAGTATAGCGCTGATCACGTCCTTTGTCTCGAAGCCAAAACATTTCCAGATATTACTCCTGCTGTTTATCAACCAAGTAAACCTGCTGCAAAACATACTGTAACATAAACCCGTGCAACATAAACAAGAGCTCTCTCGGCAGATTTTCCATGCGTGTGTGTGTGTGTGTGTGTGTGAGTGAGAGAGAGAGAGCCTATGAGTGTCAAAACAGGAGCAAGCAGGAAAATCACATGGATGGAATCAGTACTGCAGGAAATGAGTATTAGTACCTTTTAAAATTTGAATACATATCGATATTTTTGTCAACATTATTCTATACACGCACAGATACACACACACACACACACACACACACTAAGGGAAATGAAATGAATGTGTAAGTGGGTGTAATGAGATGAGTGTGTATGTACACTGCAGTCATTGTGTGTGTGTGTGTGTGCATGTGTATGTGTTGTGTACAGAGTGCAGTCGCCATGTGTGTATGCATGTGTGTGTGTGTGTGTGTGTGCGTGCACAGAGTGCAGTCATTGTGTGTCTGTTGTGTACAGAGTGCAGTCACTGTGTGTGTGTGTGTGTGTGTATAAGAGTGTGAGAGAGTGAGTGAGTGTGTGTGTGTGTACGTGTGTGTGTTGTGTACAGAGTGCAGTCATTGTGTGTGTGTGTGTGTGTACGTGTGTGTGTTGTGTACAGAGTGCAGTCATTGTGTGTGTGTGTGTATGTGCATAAGAGTGTGAGAGAGTGAGTGAGTGTGTGTGTGTGTACATGTGTGTGTACATGTGTGTGTTGTGTTGTGTACAGAGTGCAGTCATTGTGTGTGTGTGTGTGTGTGTGTGTATGTGTACAAGAGAGTGAGAAAGAGTGTGTGTGTGTGTGTGTGTGTGTATGTGTATAAGAGAGTGAGAAAGAGTGTGTGTGTGTGTGTGTGTGTGAGTGTAAGAAAGTGTGTGTGTGGTAGTGATTAAAGGTGTGAGTGTGTTTACCTGTAGTGTGATTAAAGCGCTGCATTGCTGTAGCCACAGTGACTTTGAAGCTCTCCTCAGCACCCTGCGCAATCTGTGTCTGTCCGTTCCAGTAACCAGGTTCTTCATTCTTCTTCATCCACTCGGTCTTTGGGATGTACTTTCTGATGTTGCTGTCATAATACTCAAATTCCACTCCATCCAGCAGACCAACAAGAGTGAATTCTGGGAAATTTATTCCTGATGTGACTGCAGTGTAGAAGTACCGGTAAGAGTGTGTATCTGTAAGAGTGTAAACACACATTTATACTGTTTTAATAACTCACCACATTTAAAATATAAACTTTTACACAAATAATAATCTTATTATATCTTATTAAAACTGCTTCAATTCTGTTCATGTTCCTAATATCACTGAATTCTGAGTCTGATCAGTCTGATCAAATAAACGAGTGTTAATCAGATACCATATAAGAGTTGAATACAAAAAAGTGACAATTAATATTTAACATTTATTTAATTCTTAGTGTTTAGTCATATTCTCAAGTGTAATGTAATTAGGGGCCAAGCACCGAAGGTGTGTAGTCAGCTTTTAGTGACTGTACATTTTCTTATTATTCTTATTATTATTATATATTATTAAATATTGAAATTTGGCCCAGTGATAGAGTCTCAGCTACCTTCACAGCAATTTTGGTGGTCAACACTCAAGTCCTCTAGCGCCACCAATAGGGCAAATTTGAACATGTAAAATATACGTTTACGATAATAAGTCCACAACAGAATGTCGTAGAAATGCGATTCCACTTTCCTGTGATTCTTTCAGGCAAGACGAGTTCAAGGGAAGCCAAAACTTCCACCATATTGGATCTTTTTTTTGGGAAATTTCAAATTTTTTCAAAAAGTTTTTTCTATTCTTCTCTTGAAAAGTTTGTCCAATCATCACTAAATTAGAATCACAGCATCAGGAGACTCTCCTGTAAAAAAAAAAAACTTGTTTCTTTGATTTTTGATATAAGGAACAGTTTGTCCAGAACACAAAACAAATCTGATGACAAAGCCACCAAACAGTGAGTGAAGGAATATCTCAGCAACGCTGTGAAGTATTCTGACCAAACTTGAGAGAACTGAAAGACCTCACACTAAGGGTCTCCAAGAAGATTTGTCTATATTCACCTCTAGATGGTGCTATAATTAACAATTTTTATAAATTGCTCATAAGTTTTGAACAATTAAACAGTAAATCAAGATTCTTATTCCTACTGATTCTCTAGAAGTTTCCGAGTGTTGGTGATCTAAGGTATTGTAATTTCTCAAACAGCAAGTTGGCTATTTTGAGGATTTTTTAGCTTCTTCTACCAAAAATTGCCATATAACCATGCAATTGTGAAGAGGAGACCAGTATCAGGAGATCATCCCAAACAACAGTTGTTTCTCAGATTTTTATATGACGAATGGTTTGTCCATAATGCTCAAATGACTTTGATGGTGAAGTTGCCCAACAGGAAGTGAGGACATCTCAACAACAGCATAACGCATTTTGACCAAACTTTGTTGATGAGTAAATGACCTTGTCCTAACGGACTCCAAGAAGATTTGTCTAAACACCTCTAGGGGGCATTACAATTCACAGGTTAGTAAAACTGCTCATAACTGTTGAACCCCTTGTTAAGAGGTGGAAAAAGAAAGTGCTATGTTTTATGCACTTATTATGTGCTGATGAATAAGATAACTGATTCTGTAGAAGAATATTCTCTTAAATGTTTCCATGCAAAAGTAGGAACAATTCAGACCAGGTAATGTGTTTGGAGTCTGGTTGTCATTGGACGTATTCTGTATACCAGTTCTGTACATAACGTCTGACACGCTCATGTTCGTAGAGTCTGGAATCTGTCAGTATTTACAGACACAGTATTACAAACACCATGGCCTTGTCTTCACTCTGGAAGCTCAGGGAGAACAGAAAACCTCTACTTTATTGAATCAAATGTGGTTGATCATGAGCTAACAGTAAAAAAAAATCCCTGATTACACAGTGTTTGTGCGGTTCAGATAATTTTATTATAATTCTAATGGCAGATCTGATCACTATCTGCTATGATTGGAGATCACATGGGCTTTAATACTCACATTCATACAGGTTTAAACAATTATAATCAAAGCAGTGATTTGGTGACTTGGTTCCTTTGTTGATATTAAAAATCACTCCAGGTGATCAGTTTTACTGAGATAATATCATGCCCTATCCTCCTGTCGCCTGCTCCGTATCCCACTTCTGTCACATGTTACTACGCAGGATTGTGTGTCTCTTTCTGTTGTAATGTTCACTTGGTTTTTTTTGTTATTTAAATGCGCATTATAAAGAAAATAAGAGATATAGAGATAAATATTCAGCTCATTTAGTTCAGACGCTATTATAGTGTTATATTTGGCGTGGAGTCTCTGCCTTTAGCAGCACAGAATAACACACTGCATCACCAGGTACTGGGAAGAAATGACAAGTGTAGATTAGAAATCAAAAATAGTATAGTGATGGGAAAAACTGGATCTGCCAGACTATAAATCAATTTTAAATGTTCGTATGTGGATTTCCTCTCTGGTTTATCTCTCACCTCATTCCATTAACGAGACACACTATCAAACGTGAAAATGCTGTTTGTTGGTATCATGTTCTTTAAATGTCTAATAACAGCCAAAACACTTCATTATTCACACAGAGATTGTGGACTTCTAATCATCAGAAATTAAAATAATCTGAGTGTTATAACGAACGCAGTTTGGGTTTTTACAGTATTTAAGAGTATTTTATTTCACAGGCGGCATGTTAACCTTTTTGACATTAATAAGGTCTTTGTCTTTGCAGTAAAACACTGAATAAAGGGGTTAATGATATGGTATCAGTGTTATTCATACAGCTTTACATGGCAGAAATAAATGTAACCAAAATGCCATTTAAAAAATTCAATGTTTAAAAAAAAGAACAAAGGAAATGATTTGACTTAACAACATTAGGACTGTTTCATCATTGCTGAATAAAATGTATTTAAAAAGTTAAGACATTGTGCTAATAAAAAATATCTGTAATAAACTGGGAGATGAGGTTAGCGTTACAGTACACACACACACACACACACACACACACACACACAATACACACAATACAGTAATATTTGTGTGCTTTAGCTTATCAGCTTTAGAAAGTTAAGTATAAAGTGTGTGTGTGTGTGTGTGTGTGTGTGTGTGTGTGTGTGTGTGTGTGTGTGTAAAATCCCCTCAAATTCCACCAAACACTTGTGATGTATTTAGATGAGATTTAAATCCCCCTACTGGTGGAGTGTGTTACTGCACTCACACGCATGCAGTCATTAAGGATGAGCTAGCAGATTTTCTAATGAGGTGAAAAAAGTGATTTAAAAAATGTAAGTATTGCACAGACGGTGCTTCACCAACTTGCAAAAATATATTTTAATATTCCAAACAAATACAAAGAATAGAGGGAATAAAATCTACCAAATTTTTGCTTTCATTTGAGCTTCCTCTTGAGTTACATCTATTTTTTTTTTTTATTTTATTCCCCCTCTGTTTTTGCATCTCTCATTTTTTAGCTGAGACGTTTGTCCACTTTTTGATGCGGAGGCAGGGAAAGAGTAGTAAGGTGTGACCAGAGGGAAGAGGGTGTGGCGTGTACATAGAGGACATCACTCCACGGCTAAAATTTATCTGTTTACTTTCATTGGCTGTTTAGTTTTATAGAGAAAGAGACAAACACTTTACATTTTTTTAGAGCTCCAATATCAGTTCATTTAAACTTTACTAAACTCTCTTTTGTTTAGTTATTTAGATCTAGTGATTCATTGTTTAGATCTACTGATGGTGAAATACTGATTGTTATGGAGATATTGAGGTTCACAGTTAGTATCTACACTCGACCAGTTATTGAACAAGTTTTATGAGCTCTAAGAAATGTTTGTTATTTCATAATAATTCAGTACTTTCATTAGAGGATTGGTTTTACAAGCAAAGACAAAGATAACAGATTATTAAAACTCAAATCACATTTGTTTATTTATTTCATAAAGATTTTATAGTAAATACTGTATAGAAACTGCAGATTGTTAGGACTATCTCTGAATTTTAATCATGAATCTACTGAATATTACTTTATATCTCAACACTGTTCATGTTTAATAGTTTGAATGCATTGTTTACACTTTTAATGAAGAAAAGTCACTGAATCAGCCTTAATGACTAATCACCATTTACAGATTAACAGAATAAAGTGATAATAAAATAAAGTGATGATAAAATAAAGTTATAATAAAGCCAGTAAACTGACCTGCTGCAGACAGATGAACACAAAACGCGAGGAAAATCAGGATTTTCATCACTGCGCGGTTCTGTAAAGTTCTATAAATGTAAATTTCTCCGCTCTAGCTCTATAGTTTATTCTCCAGACAGGGCCCCAGTCTCAGGGCTCATGTTCTTCTCCACCGTTTCCTTCGTGTTTTGCAGAGTTTCCGCAGTGTTTGCTGGCGGGGGAAATTCGGACCAATCAGAATTCAGGATTTCATCCACGTCACCAGTTGCTGCGTAAAGATGAAGAGTACAGGTTATATCAGGGGTCGGAAACCTATGGCTCGCGAGCGAGATATGGCTCTTTTGATGGCTGCATCTGGCTCGCAGACAAATATTTAATAAAAAAATAATAACGTTAAAAATATAAAACATTCTCGTGTATTTCAATCCATTCATTTCCTACCGCTCATGTTCATGGTTGCGGGTGGCTGGAGCCAATCACAGCTGTCCTCCGGGACAACACCAAATTTTTATTGGATAATGCGTAACGTACACGGGTCGTTGTGAGGTCAGGAAGTAAACTTCCCTCCTTTTAATCAAGTAGTCAGCTAGCTAATTGCAGAAACCCTTTTATCGAAGAAGATGGCTAAAAGAAAAAAAGATGAGTATCGTACTTTTCAGCAGGAATGGACAGAGGAATTCGCCTTTGTGGAGAGAGCAGGTTCTGCAGTGTGTCTAATATGCAATGATAAAATTGCATCGATGAAACGGTGAAATATAAAGCGGCACTTCGACACACGCCATACTACATTTACATCGAAATATCCTGCGGGGGACAGCAGGAAGAAAGCATGTCAAGAGCTACTGTGCAGAGTGCAAGCTAGTCAGCAGCAACTCCGTGTTTGGACCCAACAAGGTGACTGGAATGCGGCTGGCTTTGCTGGTGCTTTAGCAATTGTGAGAAACGGAAAGCCATTCACAGATGGCGAGTATGCCAAAACATTCATGCTTGATGTTGCCAATGAACTTTTTGACGAGTTTTCGGATAAAGACAAGATAATCAAACGAATAAAAGACATGCCTCTGCCGGCAAGAACTGTTCACGATCGTACCATCATGATGGCAAATCAAATTGAGGCAACACAAGTGAAGGACATAAATGCAGCACCATTCTTTTCTCTCGCTTTGGATGAGTCAACAGACGTAAGCCATTTATCCCAGTTCAGCGTGATTGCAAGGTATGCTGTCGGTGACACACTACGTGAGGAAAGTCTTGCTGTTTTGCCTATGAAAGGGACAACAAGAGGGGAGGATTTATTCAAGTCTTTCACTGAGCTCGCTAAAGAAAAAAATCTACCGATGGATAAACTTATTTCGGTGTGTACTGATGGTGCTCCGTGCATGGTGGGGAAAAACAGAGGATTCGTAGCGCTTCTTCGTGAACATGAAAAGAGACCCATCCTAAGTTTTCACTGCATCCTACCTCAGGAGGCGCTTTGTGCTCAGATGTGTGGCGAGCAGCTTGGTGAAGTGATGTCGCTGGTCATTCGGATGGTCATTAAAGTACTTATTGTACTTTAAAAGTGTTGGTCTTACATAAAATGCACACATTTACTTGTATTTAGTTTTAAACATATTGTATGGCTCTCACGGAATTACATTTTAAAATATGTGGCGTTCATGGCTCTCTCAGCCAAAAAGGTTCCCGACCCCTGGTCTAACTCAATATCTTCAAATTTTTATGCTTAATCTCCTCTCCATTTCAGTATAAAGTCAGATCTCTGGCTGTATGTCTCTCTGAGTGAAAGTCCTTGCTGTGTGGAAGATCCCTGGAGTTCCCAATAAACAAACACTTTTGATATGTTAAAGTGGAAAACAGCTCCATCTACTGGCTTCACCATCATCAGTCACCAACAAGCATCATGTCCGCCTCTATCATTACATTTTTACTCTTTAAGATGATTAATGATGGTTTCCCCGTTAATTACTTAACGTACATGTCGATGTGGTTATGAAATAACTTGAAGGTTTCGCAATAATTATTAAGAAAATATCATTTCAACAATTATAGTTAGGAAAAGTAAGTGCACCCTCACTACACACTCCTGTTTTCAATGACATTATAGCAGCTATAAATAGTCTCACCAGCCCTCACCCTCACATGCTCCTCTGTCCTGAAGACTTTCCCATGGCAGAAAATTACTGACGTTACAAGACTTAAAGTCCCTGTGAATGAGCGGTTACTATAGTGACGATAACGTATTAGAACGAGTGCATTAATATAAACCGGTGATGTGCAGCTGCACGAGTCTCAGAGCTGCTGTTATAGAGAACTAATCAATACCTTCTGACCAATCACAGTCTGTAATTCAACAGCACTGGTATAATATAAACTGAGAATAAACTGCACACACACAGGTTGTTTAGTAAAGATTTTAGAATATTCCCATGTGTACATGACTGAACTGATTAAGTTTACATTTTACAGAAATATTACTACAGAACTTTACAATGACACGGCTTTCTTCATTCCTATAGTGACCTTCTGTTTCTGTAGCGTAACCGAGTTCAAAAACATCCTCCAGCGCAGAACCAGGGATGAAGAAGACTGAAATATTTTAAAGGAGGGGAAAATTTTTTTTTATGACATCATTAGGGTCTGAAGATCATCAGTCACGCTCGGTCCAAAATCTTCAGCTTTTACAATCGTTCTTTACAGTGTGTTTTGCATGAAATGTTCAATCACCAGACACACACCAGTCCATCTGGATCAAAAATGCAGTCCAAAACCCTTGTGTTCAGCTTGTATACTAGGATCATCAGCGTGGCTCAGCTCGGTCCTGCTGAAAGGATGATGAGATTCACACATACAGAAGCACAAAACAGGAAGAATTCAGACAGATGAGTGCAGAACACAGACCTTCTCAAAGCCAGTCAGAACCAGCACGGTGATTCCCAAACCTGGAACCTTTCACTACACCCCACATTAAACCCTTCATGCAGCGAGTTAGAACTGGACCCATCTGCTCCAGATCAGTCCCGTTCCACCACTGTTATCTGAATAACAGACACTGAGAGCGGTGATTAAAAGAGGAGGACGTGTAGGATGTAGAGATGAAAAAGCAGTGCAGGAACAGCTGCAGTACAAGATTCTAACACACACTGCACAATGACTGGGGAAAGCATCGCATACAAAAACATTACGCTCCTGCAAATACGCTTCAGCCTTTTACAAAACTCTCCTCATCATCAGTTCTTTAACATGCTCATGCACCAACACCCGCGTACTGGACCCCGTTTAAGACCACGTCTAATTAATCATTTAGATGCTTCGTGAAAGCTTGAGAGAGAGAGAGAGAGAGAGAAGGAAAAACCCAGAATGCCCTCATTTTTTATTTAGTGACAGGACCAGAGTTTTGAATCATCCAGTGACATCATGCAAGAGGAGAACTTCAGAGTCCTTTAGAGTCCAGTCTCTGAGCTGGTTTAAGACTCATCATCTCCTTCTATATGGCTTGTTTCCAGTGTAACACTCTGAAACCATGGCAGACCAATGTGTGTGTGTGTGTGTGTGTGTGTGTGTGTGTGTGTGTGTGTGTATTGTTTCATGTTAAAATTATTAAACACAAAAACATGTACGTGCCTGAAAGAAACAAGATACACAAATAAAAACTTGACTGAATAATGAGGAAATAGAAAAGAAGTGATTTTATGGAGGTCATTGTACCCATGACAGGACGTTACACACACCTGGAGCTACACCTGCTTGTTTAAGACTTCACTGGGTTTAGTTTCCTGCTGCTGGGGGTTTGTGCAGCACGGCACTACAGATCCTCAGTGCGGCCTTCCGTCAGGTCGTGATGATGGGGATTTAATAACAAACCATTCAGTCGCTCTCAGCTCACTGTACAGTTACAGTTAGTGAACACGTCTCGATTTCAGAACAATAAAATCTGTTAAACAAATGAATCCAACACACTTCTCTAGGCAGCCTGCTTTGATTTAAATATTGTGCAAAAAAAAAGTCACTTAAATACTCTCTCTCTTCCTGTAGTGTGTATTAGGGAACGTGACGAAACATGGAAATTTGTTCTTCTAGATCTTTCACGTGGAGCCACAATCTGAACCAAGAGCAGTGATCCAAACAGCTGCGTGTTTTAATCTACATAAAAGTCTGAGTAACGCTTCAGGAACACGCCAGCTGGTGTTTCCTTCATGTGGTGTGTTTCATGGCTTTGTGTTGAATCCGTATTGCTTTCCGCTGTAGAGCGCGAGAGAGAGTCCAGACACACCCTCGGCTGTGAGGGGTTCCGTCCCAATCCTCATGAGAAGTGAAGGTCCAGGAGTGCGAGTGATGAGAAACAAAGAGAGACAAAATGGTACTCTGAAACTGAAGTGTAAGCAGGAGTAAGATCTGCTGAGGGGTTTGATCGAGTTTCACACTCCAGGAGGAAGTGAATAAGGCCAGTAGAGATCCTTTGGCTTTAGATACTGAGTAGGACAGAGGTCTCGCCTTTTCCATTCAGAGTGTGTGTGTGGCTGGCTGTCTGTCTGTGTGTGTGTGTGTATACGCAGTGAACACGTTCTGACTAATCCCTGTGCTGCTGCAGTTCATGTCTCTCATCTCTGGACATGCCCAGAAACTCAGGAAGCGCGTTCGATATATGCTTCCTTTTCGTCATTGCTGGTTTCTGAATGAGCTCTGTCTCTGGGTGAGTGTTAGGAGAGCTCGAAGCCCGTGTTCATGCTGATAGCGTAGCACAGTTTGTCTCTGAGGATGCTCTTCTTGCTGTAAGTGGGCGGTTTGAAGCAGGCGGGCAGACGGCCGCCTGGTTCCCCCTTGTCAGACACACACACACACACACACACACACACACAGCATTAGTCATATATTATCCACGAGAGGACTAACAGAGCTAATATTTAAATAAAATATATTTGGGGGTATTTTGTATTATGTATCAAAATCATGTTCAGATATTTTTGCCCATTCCTGGTTGTAATCTCTCTAAACTGTATGAATGAATCATATAAAAAGGCGTGCAGTCATTCCAAATGTGTGTGTGTGTGTATCTGTGGTGTTGATCTGACCTGGTCGTCCGACACTTCCACACAGCGGATGGAGAAAGGCGATTTGAGATAGGCGAAACCCAACAGTGGAGGTCTGGAACAGCTGGTGACAAACTAAAATAAACACATCAGGACAAACACGATAAGAAACAGGCCTAGGAGTTCTCATCTTGTGTCTGCGAGCTTACTGCTGGATAATTCACTGTTTCACACAAACATACTGCACAAATATCAACAATACTGATGCATACAGTCCCCTCTGAAAGTATTGGAACAGCAAGGATAATTCTTTATTATTTTTTGCAAAACACTGAAAACATTTGGGTTTGAGATCAAAAGATGTGTGTCATGTTATATTGAATGTTTAACGGCTCAGAATGTCTACTCTTAGGTCGAGCCCTGGGTTTTGCCTGTGAAGACTGCATTTGCTGTTTAAAAAGGATAAACCAACATGAAGAGCAGAGAGCTGTCTACGGGAGAAAAGCAAGCCATTTGGAAGCGGAGCAAAATCGATTATATGATTAATAATCTGAGTTATTGCACAAGCATTGGGAGACCACTTTGATCTCAGACGCAAATGTCTTCAGTGTATAGCAAAATCAAAAGAATGGGCCTTGCTGTTCCGATACTTTTGGAGGGGACTGTATACACATCAATCAAGTAAAACTAACTAATCTAAACAACGTGTACGTGTAAAAGCAAGCTGTGGCGGGTCACCTTGAGGAACATGGCCCTCTCTTCAGGAGTGAAGTCACTGGACAGGATGTCCCACAGCCAGATTATCACCCTGTGGCTGCTGTGAAAGCCGCCGTAGTACACAGTGTGCTTTCTAAAGGACAGACACAAACGAGTCACGTCACCCTGCGTTACCACAACAGTAGCTTTACATTACGGTTTCCTATAGAGCTTCCAGCAATGCACGAGTATAGAATAAGGACTGCAGAGCGTAACAGACACACTATGTATGAAGCTCCACGACACTGTTACACGGTCAGATACTGGAGTACTTCCACATACAATACACCTAATACACAGTGAAGCAATCGTAAAGACAGGGAGAGAGGACAGACGCACTTGAGGTCGTCCAGATCGATCTCGGCGTTGTCCCCGGAGATGAGCCGCTGCACCTCAGGGGTGGAGAACATGTGCAGCCACTCGGGGTTGATGATGCTGCGGAAACCGCGGATAAACGTCCCCGTCTGCTCCTTTATCTGGGTGTGCATCCGGAAATGTGCCATCAGGTTGATGTAGCTGATCCTGGAGAGAAGGAGGGAGAGAAGGAGAGAGAGAAAGATATATTTTAAGCAGCATTTTAAAAACAGCACACTTGGCACTAATGCTGTTTACTCCATACAGAAACGTGAAGGACTCACTTGTTTTCATTAGTAACAGAAATGGTCTTTCCACCCGGAATCAACTCATGACACACTAACTGTTGGGAGAGAGATAAAAATGTGTATAAAGATGTTTTAATTTATTTATTCATTTTCATGTGATTCATTTACCTTTTCTCTTCTCTCCTCCCTTCCCTTTCCCAAATATTTCATTGAGGAGAAGAAAAGAAAAGAAAAAACCCAAAACAAAGGAAAACAAAATTAAAAGTACAAAAAACCCAACCCCCACCCCCAGGCTCATCATGGCTACTCAATAACTGTCGCTGGTTATATAAATATTATAAAACCCAAGAACAGGCACAAAAATTTAAGTGGGAAGTGTCTGTAACTCCATAAAGTATACAATAAAGGGATGCCATTTATTTAAATAAATAAATAAATAAATAAATAAATGAATAAATGAATGAATAAATAATTCATCTAAGTTAGGAGCGTATACAATAGCTGTCTTTGCATTAGAGTACCAGCAACTATAATATATCTACCGTTCGCATCAGTAGATATATTAATGTTAGTGGACGAAAACTGTAACCTTTTGTCAATTAAAATAGCGACCCCTCCTACTTTCTAATTAAAGTTCGAGTGGAAGACGTTTCAAATATGCAAAAACCTTAGATCTCTTGACAGGATTACCTCTGACGTTCCAACAAATAAATCTTAAAGGGGTGCCTGTCCCAGCCGGAGTGGGACCCCCCTCCCCCCCAACACACCCAAAGTCTCCTTTAAACAAAGGGAGACAGCAGTGTTTCCCACCAAGAGTTGTCCACAACGTGAAACAACTCAAAGAGTAAGCCGAACTAACCAACTAAACTACCTAAACAAAAAAAATTCCAGTAAGAGAAAAGTCCCCTACTGACTTCAAAACTGATAAATAGTCTGTGCACATTAACAAATATAATGTCCTTACCTTTTAAAGACTTGTAACAAATAATATAACACAGTGTAGCACGTAAAGATGAGGAAACAACACTAATAAAATGAAATAAACTCTAACCCGGTCAGAGCATCAAAACAGAGAAGCACATTAATACAGAAGCAAATTTAAAAGGAGTGAGTCCACAAAATCTAGACGAAGTAATGCACGACAATATCTTCAATAAGAATCCGAATTCTGTAGAGCTGGAAGGCCGAGTGCAAAATAAGAATAAAACTCCACTATATAGGTGATGCAGTTCACCCCGATATCAAGAGTTTAACGTAGTCTCCTGCTTCCTCCGCTGAAATAAAGTCCTTCTGGACACCGTTATATGTAATGCGAAGCCGAGCTGGGTGAAGTATTCCATAGCGAGCTCCCTCAATACCACGAAGTTGACGCCGAACCTCGTTAAACGCGGCCCGGGCCCGGGCGGTCTTGGCTGTGTAGTCAGGGAAAACGGAGATGGTCAAATCCCTCACTTTAATCCGCTGGAGCTCTCTCGCACGGCGTAAAATGTCACAGTCACTGTGATAGTGGAATCTGCACACAATAGCTCGTGGTCGTTCACCAGGCTTGGGCTTCGGCTGAAGGGTCCGGTGGGACCGGTCCAGAACCGGCTCCTTCTCCAGACCAAACGCCTCTTTAAACAAGGCCGTTACAGCAGCAGTTGTACAGGTGTCAGCGCCCTCTGGAACTCCCACTATCCTAACGTTATTGCGCCGTGACCTCGACTCCAAATCCTCACATTTATTCTCTAATTGAGTCCCGGTCGCAGTGAGAGACTCGATAGTAGTCTTCATATGAACTATGTCATCGGTGCAACCGGAGAGCGCGTGCCCCATTTCCCCAACAGTACCTTTCAGTGTTGATATGGTAGCCTCGGTAGCAACTTTATCACCAGCCTGCTGTGTCTTCACGGCCTGCAGGTCAAGCGGGATAGTAGACAGCGCACCCCCGAGAGTCTCCTGGAGCTTCTGGAGCTCCTTTTTAAAAAATATCCGCGATGTCCTTCCTCAGTGAAGCCAGCAGCTCAAGCCTGAGTGCGGAGAAGTCAGGGTCACCGCTCGGCGATGTGGATTCAGGGGGAGAAGGGGACTCGCTCACGGCGCGCACACTAGGTCTCACTCGTGTCTGAATGCTACCACGGGTTTCGTGTTCTTTCCAGACATCTTAACGTGCCACAAAGTTCAAAGTGCAAACAAGGAAACGAAGTAGAATAAGTCAAAATATATTATATACCAAAAAGCGCTAATTAATTACCATTTTAATCGAAATCAGCAGGAGACTCCAACTTCGCGTCTTACTCCATCGAACATCGAACTCGAATCCCACAGTAATTTGCAACCAATTACAATGTTAACTTATTAAAGAACAACAAAGTTAAACGCCTCCATATATATCTCGCTTACGCATGATTTTTAATGTTTGTCACGTATCGTGACGTAACGGAGATAAGGTAGGATGCAATTGCAGTAGAACAGGTTTATTTAAGAGAGAGACAGGCAGACAAATCCGAAACGTGATCCACAAACGTAATCCAGTAACATGCAAAGTTCAGGCGATCGGCAAACAGGCATAAAGAGGCGAGGCAGGAATCAAGGTCGCGGTCACGGAAATACAGGGTCGAGGAACAAAACAAGAAACATGAACAATAGCGCAGGCCCCATGAACCATGAACCATGAACCATGAACCATGAACCATGAACCATGAACCATGAACCATGAACCATGAACCATGAACCATGAACCATGAACCGACTACGGTTACCTATCGCGAGCACTCTAAACTAAGTGACTTCAATATCCCGCGCCGTGTGCTGGGAGGCGCGCGGTATATGTACAAACATAATCAGCCTCGTAATGGCTGACGGCTGAGGGCGATTCAGACACACGTGAAACAATAGCCAATGACAGAACGGGGAGGAGACATAACAGAAACATAAACAAATGCACGTGTAGAAATGTCACGATTGTCCACAAGGGAAAAGCAGGTGCTCACGCACCTGCTCGTGCACGCGCGCTCACATGCTCCACAGCGCGCTGCTTAAAGGGGAACTCGTGACAATGTTTATGTGGCGCGTCCGCTGTACACGCGTCCCTGTGAATGAGCGGTTACTATAGAAACAATAAGCGATTAGAACGAGTGCATTAACATAAACCTGTGATTTATAGCTGCACTACTGTCAGAGCCGCTGTTATAGAGAATTAATCAACACTTAATACATATAAAAACATATAAAATACTTTTATACTTTTTTTTTAAGAAAACACACTTTTATAAATTGGCTTTTTAATCTGTATGTAAATGTATGTAATTTTTTTAAATCTGTATTTGTCTGTTTTATCAGTGTTTATCCCATTTATTTATTTATTTATTATTTCTTTACATACTCTTAATATTCCATTCAATGTTGTTATTTTCTATTCTATATACAGCACTTTGGTCAGCTTTTGCTGTTTTAAATGTGCTTTATAAATTAAATTTGCTCACCATCATAGTAACTGATATCTACTTTCTCTACACATGTGTAAATGATGTGAATAAATTATAATCACTGTAGTCATAAAACTCATACACTTTTCAGGAGTTCTGGGAGAAGACGAACGTTGTAGATGTGTTCACTGACACAAAATGTGCTATGTTCTAGATCAGACCATCCAGTTTGTAGGTGAGCAAGAATATTGGAACATGTGACTGACAGGTGTTTCTTGTTACCCAGGTGTCTCCTGTTAGACTGATTGTGTAAAAAATAAATAGCTCTGAATATCTACTCTTGGTTATATCCTTCAGTTTCACCTGTGAAGATTACATTTGTTGCTTAAAAGGATAAACAAACATGAAGATCAGAGAGCAAAAAAGGAAAATCAGAGGCATTGCAGAAACATTGGGCATAACCAATAAAACAATCTGGAATGTCCTGAAAAAGAAAAAAACCCCTGGTGTACTGAGCAATAGACTCCGAACGGGTCAGGCAAGGAAAACAACAGCTGATGACAAACATTGTGAGAGCTGTGAAGACAAACCCAAACACATGTGTCAGTGACATCAACAACCTCCACAGGACAGGGTGAAGTTCTCACAATCCATAGTTCGGGGAAGACTTCAAAAGCATAGCCATACCACAAGATGCAAACCACTCATCAGCATTCCACATTGGAATAAACAAAGAAATACAGAGATGATACACAAAAGTTCTGGGACCAAGATGAACCTCTACCAAAGTGATGGAAAGGTCAAAATGTGGAGAAAGAAAGGATCTGCTCACGATCCAGAACATGCAAGCTCATCTGTGAAACATGGTGGAGGTAGTGTCATGGCTTGGGCTTGCGTGGCTGCTTCTGGAACATTCTCACTAATCTTTATTGATGATGGAACTCTGATGGTAGCAGCAGAATGAATTCAGAAGTTTACAGGAACATTTCATCTGACAATTTACAGAGAAATTAATACGAATTAATCAGGAGGAACTTCGTCATGCAGCAAGACGACGATCCAAAACACAGTGCCACCTCAACAAAGGACTTCATCACCAGACCTTAACACCAGACTTTAACCCAGGATTTAAAGTAGAGTCGTCTCCACCACTTTTTGAAAGGTGTAGATGTGTCCCCAGTGTCCATTACGACTTTGTTAACACGACTCACCCATGGGTTGTACAGGACTTGTGAATGAAAACCAGATGATGGACAAACTGTAGTTTTAAACACTGTATATGGACAAAGCCACAATAAAACTGAAAGTGAATTCTGAGTAGAAATTAAAACTGACCCAACATCACAGGACAGGATATCAATATCAGATTTCTGTCCCAACCAAGCCATAGTGAATATGGATTATTGTTATCAATAATGTTTGAAAATGTCTAACTTTCTTCTCATAAACTTTAGATTGTATTGTCTCTTCTCTTACTAGACTTCTTCTTCCTCCTCCGAATGAGAAATCCAGCAGGACGGACACAGGGAAATAACAGGCGACTGCTCCAGTGACGCCGTCCATCCATATTCACCCTGCATTTACAATACATTTAATCAGCACACAATCTTTCAAATAAATCAGCTTTTCATTAGTAAGAAAAGTTCTAGGAGATTAAATTCTAGTTGTATTTCTGAAAATGTCGAGCACACCTGTAAAACATCTGGAATGTTATCAGCCTATTTTCAGGTAAAACTCCAGGATCACCTTCTAGTTCAGAACCTCCTCAGAGACTCAGATTTCTGCTTCACCAACATGGGGTTTAGTTTCATAAAGTGGAGATCATTAACTAATTAACTGATTTTTTTTTTCTAAAATTATAGGAGACTGCAAACAATCGCTGAAAATAACATGTTCTTATGTGAAACATCATCAATATTTTACTTCACTTTACTACACACTCGTGTCCTAATGCATCACACACACTCACACACTCGTGTCCTAAACACACACACACACACACTCATTACTATAATGTAACTTAGCATCATTAGTCACTGTGTAAAGTCACACAGATCACCTGGTGAGGAAAAGTGACATAAAATGTGATAAAAGGCAGAGAGTTTTATAATAAAACAGATACAGTGAGGGAAAAAAGTATTTGATCCCCTGCTGATTTTGTACGTTTGCCCACTGACAGAGAAATGATCAATCTATAATTTTAATGGTAGATTTATTTGAACAGTGAGAGACAGAATAACAACAAGAAAATCCAGAAAAACGCATGTCAAAAATGTTATAAATTGATTTGCATTTTAATGATGGAAATAAGTATTTGACCCCTCTGCAAAACATGACTTAAAAAACCGGGTCACACACCACTGTACACAGAGAACCCGGTCACACATCACTGTACACAAACAGAGAACCAGTCACACACCACTGTACACAAACAGAGAACCCGTCACACACTACTGTACACAAACAGAGAACCAGTCACACACCACTGTACACAAACAGAGAACCAGTCACACACCACTGTACACAAACAGAGAACCCGTCACACACCACTGTACACAAACAGAGAACCTGTCACACACCACTGTACACAAACAGAGAACCTGTCACACACTACTGTACACAAACAGAGAACCAGTCACACACCACTGTACACAAACAGAGAACCAGTCACACACCACTGTACACAAACAGAGAACCAGTCACACACCACTGTACACAAACAGAGAACCAGTCACACACCACTGTACACAAACAGAGAACCAGTCACACACCACTGTACACAAACAGAGAACCCGGTCACACACCACTGTACACAAACAGAGAACCCGGTCACACACCACTGTACACAAACAGAGAACCCGTCACACACCACTGTACACAAACAGAGAACCCGGTCACACACCACTGTACACAAACAGAGAACCAGACACACACCACTGTACACAAACAGAGAACCCGGTCACACACCACTATACACAAACAGAGAACCCGGTCACACACCACTGTACACAAACAGAGAACCAGACACACACCACTGTACACAAACAGAGAACCCGGTCACACACCACTGTACACAAACAGAGAACCCAGTCACACACCACTGTACACAAACAGAGAACCCGGTCACACACCACTGTACACAAACAGAGAACCCAGTCACACACCACTGTACACAGAGAACCCGTCACACACCACTGTACACAAACAGAGAACCAGTCACACACCACTGTACACAAACAGAGAACCAGTCACACACCACTGTACACAAACAGAGAACCCGGTCACACACCACTGTACACAAACAGAGAACCCGGTCACACACCACTGTACACAGAGAACCAGTCACACACCACTGTACACAAACAGAGAACCAGTCACACACCACTGTACACAAACAGAGAACCAGTCACACACCACTGTACACAAACAGAGAACCAGTCACACACCACTGTACACAAACAGAGAACCCGGCCACACACCACTGTACACAAACAGAGAACCCGTCACACACCACTGTACACAAACAGAGAACCAGTCACACACCACTGTACACAAACAGAGAACCAGTCACACACCACTGTATACAGAGAACCCGGTCACACACCACTGTACACAAACAGAGAACCCGTCACACACCACTGTACACAAACAGAGAACCAGTCACACACCACTGTACACAAACAGAGAACCTGTCACACACCACTGTACACAAACAGAGAACCAGTCACACACCACTGTACACAAACAGAGAACCCGGTCACACACCACTGTACACAAACAGAGAACCAGTCACACACCACTGTACACAAACAGAGAACCCGGTCACACACCACTGTACACAAACAGAGAACCGGTCACACACCACTGTACACAAGAGGAAAGTAAGAGGAAAGTCTACATTCCTCAGTCTGAGAAAGGGAACAAAGGAACATCACATCTCAGTAATAAATAAGAGATTTAGAGCCTCAATGATTAACACGTTCATTTAAAATGAATTCAGATAACTTGTGGTAAACAATATTGACATCGTGAGATCACGTGATCAGGAAGATCTTTACTGTTAATCATGTGACTTTGTCACTAAGCCACTCTGATAGTAAAATGAAACTCACTGAGCAGCTGCACACACCTGTATGACGTCACTGATTAATAGCTTGTCCCACATGCCTGCTGTACTGCTTTAGAGTCTTTCACAGACATTAAACAACTATTCCTTATTCATGTTTATGTCACAGACTTGTATCAGAATGATGGGAAGAGAAGAGTGTGGAAAATGGAAGGAGCTGCTCATGATCTGAAGTATACCACCTCATGTTATGGCGTGGGCGTGTACGTCTGGCACTGGAACTGGTTCTCTTGTATCTATTGATGTGACTGCTGATAAAAGCAGCAGGACGGATCCTGAAGTTTTTTTATGCTGCCTATTTTATCTGCTCACATTCAGATAAATGCTTCAAAGTGTATTAGTTGGAGCTTTACAGTGCAGATGGATAAAGACCTACTTCCAAAATGCAGTGCACTCGCTGAACGAAACCTGAAGGTTAAACACCCCAGGAACAAGCAGGAAGTGAAGACAACTGCAGCAAACACCTGGCAGTGTTTCTCCAGCTGTATTACGTGTAGAGAACATGTTTATTAACGTTAAGACATAAATTCTAACCGTAATTCATAAGAGTTTATTACAGTTCATCTTTGGAGTGATGCAGTGTGGGAAATATTACCACCATAAACTCTGAAGCTTTATCTGAGAGTAAAATCTGAATATTATTCAATTATAATGATAATAAAGAAATCATTGTAACGTGTCAGTATTAAGTGTTATATTATAAAAACTACTGAATAAAACAGTTTGAACTTGAAAGTCTCACAAGTCTGTTGTTTTCCTCTGATAATAAATTGAACACGGTTGTAAAATATCCCTCTGCACACAGAGTGAAGAAAATAGACTTTATTGTTGGTTCAGATTGTTACAGACAGAACAGAGGGATTGTGGGAGAGATTTGGGTCGTAGAAATGTGAAAACGTGTTGAATGGATTGTTTTTTTGCTTTAAACTGAGTTCAGTAATAAATCATGGAGTCAGTGCCGTGACATTTAGTAGATTTGTGTTTTCCCCGTGTGGAGAAAAGAAAAGCTTTGTGTGCTGATCATCAGCATGAACTCCTGCTTCTGCTGTGTTCACTCCTGTTCTTTTACACTTTAGTCCAATCTGTTCAACACGGACCATCTGAAGATCCCGCTTCCTGTTCTTTTACACTTTAGTCCGATCTGTTCAACACGGACCGTCTGAAGATCCCGCTTCCTGTTCTTTTACACTTTAGTCCGATCTGTTCAACACGGACCATCTGAAGATCCCGCTTCCTGTTCTTTTACACTTTAGTCCAATCTGTTCAACACGGACCGTCTGAAGATCCCGCTTCCTGTTCTTTTACACTTTAGTCCAATCTGTTCAACACGGATCGTCTGAAGATCCCACTTCCTGTTCTTTTACGCTTTAGTCCAATCTGTTCAACACGGATCAGATCTGAAGAGCATGCAACATGAACTGTGTGTGAAAATTCACTACAATAAATCCCACTGCTACTGTTTTCGCTCAAAATGGTTTAAAATGCAATTAAAGTCTAAAGCCTGAGTGAAGCAGAATCACAGACACAGAGTGCGTGTGTGTGTGTGAGGAAGTGTGTATGAGGTTGTTGCACAGAACAGGTTTAAATCTGTGTGTGTGTGTATGTGTATGTGTGTGTGTGTGTGTGTTTGTGTTTCAAAGCTGTGAGCAACAGAGATCCAAGAGGAAGAAGGAAAGTGAGTCACTATCACACCATCACTGACCATCTTTACTCCAAACTCCACAGCGACACACACACACCCCAAACCTCATCACACACAAAACTACCAGAATTTACATAAAGCAAAAAATAATAATAATTTTTTAAAAAATAATAATCCTCTAACCCCAATCTCTAATAATCCCATTTTACAGCAATAACAGATTCACAATAAAAAGATCCTCCATCCAAATACAGGAAAAATTATACACCAAGATACACACTGGAATAATGTGTGTGTGTGTGTGTGTGTGTGTGTGTGTGTGTGTGTGTGTGAGTGTGTGTGTGGTCTTCATCTCCCTCTCCTCCTCTCTCCTAGAGAAACAGAAAGAAACAGGATCAGCTCTGAGATGAGATTTAATGTTAGCGCAGGCTTTTCTGCTGGATTTTCACTCCACACACAGATCTTTATTCCATATTACACCGTAAACAACATCACGTCTTACTCTCTCAGTGCAGCGTGAACACACACAGATCTTTATTCCATATCACACCGTAAACAACATCACGTCTTACTCTCTCAGTGCAGCGGGAACACACACAGATCTTTATTCCATATTACACCGTAAACAACATCACGTCTTACTCTCTCAGTGCAGCGTGAACACACACAGATCTTTATTCCATATTACACCGTAAACAACATCACGTCTTACTCTCTCAGTGCAGCGGGAACACACACAGATCTTTATTCCATATTACACCGTAAACAACATCACGTCTTACTCTCTCAGTGCAGCGGGAACACACACAGATCTTTATTCCATATCACACCGTAAACAACATCACGTCTTACTCTCTCAGTGCAGCGGGAACACACACAGATCTTTATTCCATATCACACCGTAAACAACATCACGTCTTACTCTCTCAGTGCAGCGTGAAGATACACACAGATCTTTATTCCATATTACACCGTAAACATCATCACGTCTTACTCTCTCAGTGCAGCGTGAAGATACACACAGATCTTTATTCCATATTACACCGTAAACATCATCACGTCTTACTCTCTCAGTGCAGCGGGAACACACACAGTCCACTTTAAGAGTTGTTGGAGGAAGAATCTCCTTCAGAGGCTGTAAAACATTCAAATCCATCAGAAAGTGAAGTAAACACTGCGAGTCAATAATGTACTGGATTTAAACATCATTTCTGGATCATAAAGGTTCACTTACCGGGTTTGGGTGGAAGAGGTTTGAAGCCTGAAACACAGATGATGGACAGACAGTTATTATAAAATCTGTGGACTGGGTTTGGTTTCACGAGACAATTAGTCAATATCAGCTTATTGTCTCGTCTAATTTATCAGTTAAAGCTTAAAAATATGTCAAATATTCATCAAATCCCCTTTCAAGAATTAGAAAGTGTAAATCTGTTCTCTGAGAACTTCACATCTGCCTCCTTCCTCCTCTCACCAGAGTTCTTCTTCTTCCAGACCACAATTCCAGCAACAACGGCAACGAGAACCAGGAGAGCCACGACTACACCAACGATGATACCGATCGGAGCTCCACCTGATCCTCCACCTGATAAATCACACAGAGTCTTTATTATCTGCTGCAGAAATACATCAGCTTTCAGTGTAAATCTGTAGTTTTATAGGAAAGTGTTTCTCTGACCAGGATTCAGGATTCGAATATCCTCCTCACGCAGCACTATCTCCTTCTCCAAGCTGCTGTGCTGAATCACGCAGGTGTAGTTGTGTTTCTGCAGATCCTCAGCTGAGACTGTCAGAACGCTTCTCTTCTGGAAGCTTCCATCCTGGTTGGGTAACGTCTCTCTGAGCTCCACGCCCTCATGCACGTCCTCTCCGTCCTTCTGCCAGGTGATCATCACTGTTTTGGGGAAGAAACCTGTAGCGTGACACACCACCTCTGGAGAAGAGTGTTTCTGGAACACTGACGCTGTAGGAGGATCTGCAGACACACAGAGACAGAAATATTACATTCATTTATAAATGATACGAGGAAAAGTGTTTTACATCCAAATAAATTGTGTTAAAGTGATTTTTCACTTCATGATTGTTCCTCTGAACAGTGACATTAAAAGTGGTCATGTGATCAATATTTTATAATTATAGATGTAAAGTTTAGTTTTGTACAAGAAAATATATTTACATATATAAACTACATCAATAAGATCGATATATAATTCAAATAATAAAGTTATGTTACGTGTAGATACTTAAATATGAACAGCACAAGGCAAAATAAGTGTGTGTGTGTGTGTGTGTGTGTGTGTGTGTGTGTGTGTGTGTGTTGCCATTACAGTATCAGATCACACACTTTACCTTTCCTCTCCAGAGTCTCTCTCCCATAAGACAGGTGTCTGTTTAACCAGTTGATACACTCTTTCTCCAGGTAGCCCTTCCAGTAATTAGCCTCCGCTCCAGTTTTCTCCCACTTGTTCTTGGTGATCAGAGCTTGAGGTGTCGGAGCGATCCATGTTTTAGTTTTCAGATCCAGACCGACGAAATCTTCTCCATCATAACCAAACTGACTGTATCCTCTAGTGGTGCCGTCATCATCACGCTCACAGCCATACATCACCTGCCACGTGTGAACTCCTGCACACACACACCCCCACACCACATACACACACACACCCACACCCAGACACACACACACCCAGACACACACACACACACACACACACAAACACACAGATGCCATTTAAACAATCCCACTACATTCTACTCTGCATTTTGTCTTCACCAGACAGAATATTTTACATTTATTTAACTTTGCTGATTTTCCTTCTGCTATTTTCTTCTATTTTCTATTTTTATAAGTCATAGAAAGCTTCGTTGTTGATGACATACTGTATACGCATGCAAATCTCTCACTCTCTCTCTCTCTCTCACACACACACACACTGTTATTTTCCATTTCTCTCAACAGCAGGTGTGACACATTGTGGATGGTGTGAATTTTATTTAGTAATTTTCTGGTTGTAGTTCCTGATTTAATAAACGCTGCTGTGTGTTAATAATTTGTTCTCTTGTAAAAGAAAAAACATTCCTATGATTTAAGACTAAACTGATCACTCAGGTGTTCCCCTTACAGCTCACTGTAAACTTCATACATTTATCAGTGTTATTAAATATAAAATTCCCTCTCTGACAGAAGTCTGGTATCTGATTAAGTCGTTATATTACACAGTGTGTGTGTGTGTGTGTGTGTGTGTGTGTGTGTGTGTATAAAGGCTGAAACAAGTGTAAGTGTGCAGTTCATTCACATCGTAAAGGATAATCAGCAGCAGGTTCAGTGTCACTATGACGACAGACAGCTGGAGAGAAAGTCGTGTCAGTGTCAGAGAATTTAGATAAAAACGTGAGCGCTGCTACGAACGTCCATATAACGTCTAATCACACTTACATCAAACAGGACATGAAGGGACATCGAGACGGACAGAAACATGAGGACGACTCAGAGCTTGAAGGTGTGTAGCTAGCTAATTAGCACACAAACACTCTGTTCGTACAGTTTATTTACCGCTATGACAACACCACTACCTTCATGCTCTCCAGCTGAAGATCTACAAACCCGTACTGCATCACTGAGCATCCAGTACAACAGAATATATCTACATCATTATCCATGAAGAACACGCTACAGACTACAGAACATCAACATCAAACACTCTACTAACTACATACAGTCTTCAGATACACACTAATGTACTGTAATGATACTGTTAGCTACGCTGGCTAATATTAGCTGCAGTTAGTGAACATATCTGACATTTCTAAACTACTACACAGGAAATTACAACAAGGGTTTAATACTGAACAGTACGACTAAGCGTTTATTAGAGTGAACACTATCAGATGTATTAGACGTGTTATTAGAGTGAACACTATCAGATGTATTAGAGACGTGTTATTAGAGTGAACACTATCAGATGTATTAGACGTGTTATTAGAGTGAACACTATCAGATGTATTAGATGTGTTATTAGAGTGAACACTATCAGATGTATTAGACGTGTTATTAGAGTGAACACTATCAGATGTATTAGACGTGTTATTAGAGTGAACACTATCAGATGTATTAGACGTGTTATTAGAGTGAACACTATCAGATGTATTAGACGTGTTAATAGAGTGAACGCTATCAGATGTATTAGACGTGTTATTAGAGTGAACACTATCAGATGTATGAGACGTGTTATTAGAGTGAACACTATCAGATGTATTAGACGTGTTATTAGAGTGAACACTATCAGATGTATTAGACGTGTTATTAGAGTGAACGCTATCAGATGTATTAGACGTGTTATTAGAGTGAACACTATCAGATGTATTAGACGTGTTAATAGAGTGAACGCTATCAGATGTATTAGACGTGTTATTAGAGTGAACACTATCAGATGTATGAGACGTGTTATTAGAGTGAACACTATCAGATGTATTAGACGTGTTATTAGAGTGAACACTATCAGATGTATTAGACGTGTTATTAGAGTGAACACTATCAGATGTATTAGACGTGTTATTAGAGTGAACACTATCAGATGTATTAGACGTGTTATTAGAGTGAACACTATCAGATGTATTAGACGTGTTATTAGAGTGAACACTATCAGATGTATTAGACGTGTTATTAGAGTGAACACTATCAGATGTATTAGACGTGTTATTAGAGTGAACACTATCAGATGTATTAGACGTGTTATTAGAGTGAACACTATCAGATGTATTAGACGTGTTATTAGAGTGAACACTATCAGATGTATTAGACGTGTTATTAGAGTGAACACTATCAGATGTATTAGACGTGTTATTAGAGTGAACACTATCAGATGTATTAGACGTGTTATTAGAGTGAACACTATCAGATGTATTAGACGTGTTATTAGAGTGAACACTATCAGATGTATTAGACGTGTTAATAGAGTGAACGCTATCAGATGTATTAGACGTGTTATTAGAGTGAACACTATCAGATGTATGAGACGTGTTATTAGAGTGAACACTATCAGATGTATTAGACGTGTTATTAGAGTGAACACTATCAGATGTATTAGACGTGTTATTAGAGTGAACACTATCAGATGTATTAGACGTGTTATTAGAGTGAACACTATCAGATGTATTAGACGTGTTATTAGAGTGAACGCTATCAGATGTATTAGACGTGTTATTAGAGTGAACGCTATCAGATGTATTAGACGTGTTAATAGAGTGAACGCTATCAGATGTATTAGACGTGTTATTAGAGTGAACACTATCAGATGTATGAGACGTGTTATTAGAGTGAACACTATCAGATGTATTAGACGTGTTATTAGAGTGAACACTATCAGATGTATTAGACGTGTTATTAGAGTGAACACTATCAGATGTATTAGAGACGTGTTATTAGAGTGAACACTATCAGATGTATTAGAGACGTGTTATTAGAGTGAACACTATCAGATGTATTAGACGTGTTATTAGAGTGAACACTATCAGATGTATTAGACGTGTTATTAGAGTGAACACTATCAGATGTACTAGACGTGTTATTAGAGTGAACACTATCAGATGTATTAGAGACGTGTTATTAGAGTGAACACTATCAGATGTATTAGAGACGTGTTATTAGAGTGAACACTATCAGATGTATTAGACGTGTTATTAGAGTGAACACTATCAGATGTATTAGACGTGTTATTAGAGTGAACACTATCAGATGTATTAGACGTGTTATTAGAGTGAACACTATCAGATGTATTAGAGACGTGTTATTAGAGTGAACACTATCAGATGTATTAGACGTGTTATTAGAGTGAACGCTATCAGATGTATTAGACGTGTTATTAGAGTGAACACTATCAGATGTATTAGACGTGTTATTAGAGTGAACACTATCAGATGTATTAGACGTGTTATTAGAGTGAACACTATCAGATGTATTAGAGACGTGTTATTAGAGTGAACACTATCAGATGTATTAGAGACGTGTTATTAGAGTGAACACTATCAGATGTATTAGAGACGTGTTATTAGAGTGAACACTATCAGATGTATTAGAGACGTGTTATTAGAGTGAACACTATCAGATGTATGAGAGACGTGTTATTAGAGTGAACACTATCAGATGTATTAGACGTGTTATTAGAGTGAACACTATCAGATGTATTAGAGACGTGTTATTAGAGTGAACACTATCAGATGTATTAGAGACGTGTTATTAGAGTGAACACTATCAGATGTATTAGACGTGTTATTAGAGTGAACACTATCAGATGTATTAGACGTGTTATTAGAGTGAACGCTATCAGATGTATTAGACGTGTTATTAGAGTGAACGCTATCAGATGTATTAGACGTGTTATTAGAGTGAACGCTATCAGATGTATTAGACGTGTTATTAGAGTGAACGCTATCAGATGTATTAGACGTGTTATTAGAGTGAACGCTATCAGATGTATGAGACGTGTTATTAGAGTGAACGCTATCAGATGTATTAGACGTGTTATTAGAGTGAACGCTATCAGATGTATTAGACGTGTTATTAGAGTGAACACTATCAGATGTATTAGACGTGTTATTAGAGTGAACACTATCAGATGTATTAGACGTGTTATTAGAGTGAACACTATCAGATGTATTAGACGTGTTATTAGAGTGAACACTATCAGATGTATTAGAGACGTGTTATTAGAGTGAACACTATCAGATGTATTAGAGACGTGTTATTAGAGTGAACACTATCAGATGTATTAGAGACGTGTTATTAGAGTGAACACTATCAGATGTATTAGAGACGTGTTATTAGAGTGAACACTATCAGATGTATTAGACGTGTTATTAGAGTGAACACTATCAGATGTATTAGAGACGTGTTATTAGAGTGAACACTATCAGATGTATTAGAGACGTGTTATTAGAGTGAACACTATCAGATGTATTAGACGTGTTATTAGAGTGAACACTATCAGATGTATTAGACGTGTTATTAGAGTGAACACTATCAGATGTATTAGACGTGTTATTAGAGTGAACACTATCAGATGTATTAGACGTGTTATTAGAGTGAACACTATCAGATGTATTAGAGACGTGTTATTAGAGCGAACACTATCAGATGTATTAGAGACGTGTTATTAGAGTGAACACTATCAGATGTATTAGACGTGTTATTAGAGTGAACACTATCAGATGTATTAGACGTGTTATTAGAGTGAACACTATCAGATGTATTAGACGTGTTATTAGAGTGAACACTATCAGATGTATTAGACGTGTTATTAGAGTGAACACTATCAGATGTATTAGAGACGTGTTATTAGAGTGAACACTATCAGATGTATTAGAGACGTGTTATTAAAATGAACACTATCAGATGTATTAGACGTGTTATTAGAGTGAACGCTATCAGATGTATTAGACGTGTTATTAGAGTGAACGCTATCAGATGTATTAGAGACGTGTTATTAGAGTGAACGCTATCAGATGTATTAGAGACGTGTTATTAGAGTGAACACTATCAGATGTATTAGACGTGTTATTAGAGTGAACACTATCAGATGTATTAGAGACGTGTTATTAGAGTGAACACTATCAGATGTATTAGAGACGTGTTATTAGAGTGAACGCTATCAGATGTATTAGAGACGTGTTATTAGAGTGAACGCTATCAGATGTATTAGAGACGTGTTATTAGAGTGAACACTATCAGATGTATTAGACGTGTTATTAGAGTGAACACTATCAGATGTATTAGACGTGTTATTAGAGTGAACACTATCAGATGTATTAGACGTGTTATTAGAGTGAACACTATCAGATGTATTAGAGACGTGTTATTAGAGTGAACACTATCAGATGTATTAGAGACGTGTTATTAGAGTGAACACTATCAGATGTATTAGACGTGTTATTAGAGTGAACACTATCAGATGTATTAGAGACGTGTTATTAGAGTGAACACTATCAGATGTATTAGACGTGTTATTAGAGTGAACACTATCAGATGTATTAGACGTGTTATTAGAGTGAACACTATCAGATGTATTAGAGACGTGTTATTAGAGTGAACACTATCAGATGTATTAGACGTGTTATTAGAGTGAACACTATCAGATGTATTAGAGACGTGTTATTAGAGTGAACACTATCAGATGTATTAGACGTGTTATTAGAGTGAACACTATCAGATGTATTAGAGACGTGTTATTAGAGTGAACACTATCAGATGTATTAGACGTGTTATTAGAGTGAACACTATCAGATGTATTAGAGACGTGTTATTAGAGTGAACACTATCAGATGTATTAGAGACGTGTTATTAGAGTGAACACTATCAGATGTATTAGACGTGTTATTAGAGTGAACACTATCAGATGTATTAGAGACGTGTTATTAGAGTGAACACTATCAGATGTATTAGACGTGTTATTAGAGTGAACACTATCAGATGTATTAGACGTGTTATTAGAGTGAACACTATCAGATGTATTAGACGTGTTATTAGAGTGAACACTATCAGATGTATTAGAGACGTGTTATTAGAGTGAACACTATCAGATGTATTAGACGTGTTATTAGAGTGAACACTATCAGATGTATTAGACGTGTTATTAGAGTGAACACTATCAGATGTATTAGAGACGTGTTATTAGAGTGAACACTATCAGATGTATTTGAGATGTGTTATTAGAGTGAACACTATCAGATGTATTAGACGTGTTATTAGAGTGAACACTATCAGATGTATTAGACGTGTTATTAGAGTGAACACTATCAGATGTATTAGAGACGTGTTATTAGAGTGAACACTATCAGATGTATTAGAGACGTGTTATTAGAGTGAACACTATCAGATGTATTAGACGTGTTATTAGAGTGAACACTATCAGATGTATTAGAGACGTGTTATTAGAGTGAACACTATCAGATGTATTAGACGTGTTATTAGAGTGAACACTATCAGATGTATTAGACGTGTTATTAGAGTGAACACTATCAGATGTATTAGACGTGTTATTAGAGTGAACACTATCAGATGTATTAGAGACGTGTTATTAGAGTGAACACTATCAGATGTATTAGAGACGTGTTATTAGAGTGAACACTATCAGATGTATTAGAGACGTGTTATTAGAGTGAACACTATCAGATGTATTAGAGACGTGTTATTAGAGTGAACACTATCAGATGTATTAGACGTGTTATTAGAGTGAACACTATCAGATGTATTAGACGTGTTATTAGAGTGAACACTATCAGATGTATTAGACGTGTTATTAGAGTGAACACTATCAGATGTATTAGACGTGTTATTAGAGTGAACACTATCAGATGTATTAGACGTGTTATTAGAGTGAACACTATCAGATGTATTAGAGACGTGTTATTAGAGTGAACACTATCAGATGTATTAGACGTGTTATTAGAGTGAACACTATCAGATGTATTAGAGACGTGTTATTAGAGTGAACATTATCAGATGTATTAGAGACGTGTTATTAGAGTGAACACTATCAGATGTATTAGACGTGTTATTAGAGTGAACACTATCAGATGTATTAGACGTGTTATTAGAGTGAACACTATCAGAAATGTTGAGGTGTAAGTGTAATAGTTAGGAGATAATGAGCGGTGATAACGGGGTACAGCATCAGTTCTCTCATGGTGTTGTTATTAGTGATGAACATGATGGTAATAATGAGCAGGTGTTCAGGTGTTAAAGCAGGAAGAAGGTTAAACGCTGCAGTGAGGAGGAATCATGTGACCTCAGTAGGGGTGTAACCTCACACTCCTGTAACGATTCCATTCACAATACTGCGATCACGACCCGACATTCTCACAATATTCTGAACAAAATCTGAATGAAGAAAAATTATAACTGAAAATACGTTTTTTAATTTATTTATTTCTGAATCATAAACTACACAAAACAATGTAAATGTTTCTCTGAATAAAACTGTAAATAGATTAAAAATGGATACAAACAGGTTTAATATAGTTGATCGATTGAATAAATGAAGTCTCAGATGTGGGGAACATGATGGATTAAAATCTAACGGCGGTACTGGTTGCACAGACTGGGAGCTCTGGTGTTGTCAGAATTCTGATTTCCACAAGGTGAATCACACATTTCTACATCACCACATGTTTTCATCGAAATGCATCATATCATCTTTATCTTAAGATAAAGAGAAATTCCCGACTCTCCGCTTTTGTGTTACATTCCTTTAAATGTTATTAATGTGAATTTAATGTATATAATAAAATATTAGATGAGCCAATATTATTTTACACTAAAACTGTTTTGGTATCATTACTGTGTGAAGAACGTCATTTTAGTAAAAATGGGGGAAAAAGGGTAAAAAAAAGGAAATTCAGGAGTAACACACACACACACACACACACACACACACACACACACACACACAGATGAGTGTGATGAGGTTCAGCTGAGCGCCGTCTCCTTCTACACTCTCCATTCATACATCACGCTACACTTTACTCTTTACATTTAATTCACGTTTATCGCTGTAAGTCTCTCATTACAGCAGTGACTATAAGACATTTCAGTTCAGGGTTTTTTTCAGTGAAATTTCCAAATTTGATACAATATTTTGAAATCAATATTTGATACCATTTTCAATAGCAGAGGCGGATGAGGATCAATGCACTGTCACAAAATCGAGGTTTTTATTTCTTCTGACTATAAGGTCAGTCTCAGCATATTAACTCAGTTTTTATAACAGTAACTTCTCACACCAAATACAATTATTCAAAACATTTGCCACCACACGAACTGAAACAGTTGCTGATGTAAGTCTTGTGTTGGTGCAGAGGAATAATAACAATACAGCAATCTGTTCCAAACATCTTAATAACCTAATGCTTCAGGTTTAATAAACACCTGGGGTGCTCAGGTGTTGAAAAAATAAAATACAGAGGTCATTGTTGAATGTTATGGTCGCTTTAAATTAGTGGTGATTAACACCACAGATGTGCAACAGTACAGCGCTGATCATGTCCTTTATCTCGAAGCCAAAACATTTCCAGATATTACTCCTGCTGTTTATCAACCAAGTAAACCTGCTGCAAAACATACTGTAACATAAACCCGTGCAACATAAACAAGAGCTCTCTCGGCAGATTTTCCATGCGTGTGTGTGTGTGTGTGTGTGTGTGTGTGAGTGAGTGAGAGAGAGCCTATGTGTATCAAAACAGGAGCAAGCAGGAAAATCACATGGATGGAATCAATACTGCAGGAAATGAGTATTAGTACCTTTTAAAAATTTAATACATATCGACATTTTTGCCAACACTATTCTGTACACGCACAGATACACACACACACACACACACACACACTAAGGGAAATGAAATGAATGTGTAAGTGGGTGTAATAAGATGAATGTGTATGTACACTGCAGTCATTGTGTGTGTGTGTGTGTGTGTGTTGTGTACAGAGTGCAGTCATTGTGTGTGTGTGTGTGTTGTGTACAGAGTGCAGTTACTGTGTGTGTGTGTTGTGTACAGAGTGGTCACTGTGTGTGTGTGTGTGTGTTGTGTACAGAGTGCAGTCATTGTGTGTGTGTGTGTTGTGTACAGAGTGCAGTCACTGTGTGTGTGTGTGTGTGTGTGTTGTGTACAGAGTGCAGTCACTGTGTGTGTGTGTGTGTTGTGTACAGAGTGCAGTCACTGTGTGTGTGTGTGTGTGTGTTGTGTACAGAGTGTAGTCACTGTGTGTGTGTGTATGTTGTGTACAGAGTGCAGTCACTGCGTGTGTGTGTGTGTTGTATACAGAGTGCAGTCATTGTGTGTGTGTGTGTGTGTGTGTGTGTTGTGTACAGAGTGCAGTCATTGTGTGTGTGTGTGTGTGTTGTGTACAGAGTGGTCACTGTGTGTGTGTGTGTGTGTGTGTTGTGTACAGAGTGCAGTCATTGTGTGTGTGTGTGTTGTGTACAGAGTGCAGTCACTGTGTGTGTGTGTGTGTTGTGTACAGAGTGCAGTCACTGTGTGTGTGTGTGTGTTGTATACAGAGTGCAGTCATTGTGTGTGTGTGTGTGTGTGTGTTGTGTACAGAGTGCAGTCATTGTGTGTGTGTGTGTGTGTGTGTGTTGTGTACAGAGTGGTCACTGTGTGTGTGTGTGTGTGTGTGTTGTGTACAGAGTGCAGTCACTGTGTGTGTGTGTGTGTTGTGTACAGAGTGCAGTCACTGTGTGTGTGTGTTGTGTACAGAGTGCAGTCACTGTGTGTGTGTGTGTGTGTTGTGTACAGAGTGCAGTCACTGTGTGTGTGTGTGTGTTGTGTACAGAGTGCAGTCACTGTGTGTGTGTGTGTGTTGTGTACAGAGTGCAGTCACTGTGTGTGTGTGTATAAGAGTGTGAGAGAGTGAGTGAGTGTGTGTGTGTGTGTAGGTGTGTGTGAGTGTGTGTGTGTGTATAAGAGAGTGAGAGAGTGTGTGTGTGTGTGTGAGTGTGTGTGTGAGTGTGTGTGTATAAGAGAGTGAGAGAGTGTGTGTGTGTGTGTGTGTGAGTGCGTGTGTGTGTGTGTGTGTGTGTGAGTGTGTGTTAGTGATTAAAGGTGTGAGTGTGTTTACCTGTAGTGTGATTAAAGCGCTGCATTGCTGTAGCCATATTGACTTTGTAGATCTCCTCAGTACCCTGATAAAGCTGTGTCCCTCTGCTCCAGTAACCAGGTTCTTCATTCTTCTCTATCCACTCAGTCTTTGGGATGTACTTTCTGATGTTGCTGTCATAATACTCAAATTCCACTCCATCCAGCAGACCAACAAGAGTGAATTGTGGGAAATTTATTCCTGATGTGACTCCAGTCTCGAAGTACTGGTAAGAGTGTGTATCTGTAAGAGTGTAAACACACATTTATACTGTTTTTTTTTCCAGTTTCATTTTTATTGAACATTCCTGCTGAACATTTCTGCTGAACTAAACATTTCTGCTGAACATTTCTGCTGAACTGAACATTCCTGCTGAACATTCCTGCTGAACTGAACATTCCTGCTGAACATTTCTGCTGAACATTTCTGCTGAACATTCCTGCTGAACTGAACATTCCTGCTGAACATTCCTGCTGAACATTTCTGCTGAACATTCCTGCTGAACTGAACATTCCTGCTGAACATTCCTGCTGAACATTTCTGCTGAACATTCCTGCTGAACTGAACATTCCTGCTGAACATTCCTGCTGAACATTTCTGCTGAACATTCCTGCTGAACTGAACATTCCTGCTGAACATTTCTGCTGAACATTCCTGCTGAACTGAACATTCCTGCTGAACATTCCTGCTGAACATTTCTGCTGAACATTCCTGCTGAACTGAACATTCCTGCTGAACATTCCTGCTGAACATTTCTGCTGAACATTCCTGCTGAACATTCCTGCTGAACTGAACATTCCTGCTGAACATTTCTGCTGAACATTTCTGCTGAACTGAACATTCCTGCTGAACATTTCTGCTGAACATTTCTGCTGAACATTCCTGCTGAACTGAACATTCCTGCTGAACATTTCTGCTGAACATTTCTGCTGAACTAAACATTTCTGCTGAACATTTCTGCTGAACTAAACATTTCTGCTGAACATTTCTGCTGAACATTTCTGCTGAACTAAACATTTCTGCTGAACATTTCTGCTGAACTGAACATTTCTGCTGAACTAAACATTTCTGCTGAACATTTCTGCTGAACTAAACATTTCTGCTGAACATTTCTGCTGAACTAAACATTTCTGCTGAACTGAACATTTCTGCTGAACTAAACATTTCTGCTGAACTAAACATTTCTGCTGAACATTTCTGCTGAACTGAACATTCCTGCTGAACATTTCTGCTGAACATTTCTGCTGAACTAAACATTTCTGCTGAACTAAACATTTCTGCTGAACATTCCTGCTGAACTGAACATTCCTGCTGAACATTTCTGCTGAACATTTCTGCTGAACTAAACATTTCTGCTGAACTAAACATTTCTGCTGAACATTTCTGCTGAACTAAACATTTCTACTGAACATTCCTGCTGAACATTTCTGCTGAACATTTCTGCTGAACTAAACATTTCTGCTGAACTAAACATTTCTGCTGAACTAAACATTTCTGCTGAACATTTCTGCTGAACTAAACATTTCTACTGAACATTCCTGCTGAACATTTCTGCTGAACATTTCTGCTGAACTAAACATTTCTGCTGAACTAAACATTTCTGCTGAACATTTCTGCTGAACTAAACATTTCTGCTGAACATTTCTGCTGAACTAAACATTTCTGCTGAACATTTCTGCTGAACTAAACATTTCTGCTGAACATTTCTGCTGAACTAAACATTTCTGCTGAACTAAACATTTCTGCTGAACATTTCTGCTGAACTAAACATTTCTGCTGAACATTTCTGCTGAACTAAACATTTCTGCTGAACATTTCTGCTGAACTAAACATTTCTGCTGAACTAAACATTTCTGAACATTTCTGCTGAACTAAACATTTCTGCTGAACATTTCTGCTGGACACGTCTACCAAACATGTCTGCTGAACATCACCTTTTTTCTTCTCTCCTCCCCTCCCTTTCCCAAATATTCCATTGAGAAGAAAAAAAACAAAAACAAATTGAGCAACACACAGCAGTAAACATTCACAGGGTTTTTTTCTTTTTATACTAACAAAGGAAAACAAAATTAAAAGTAAACCCAAGCCTGCTCAGGAGGCGCAGAGGGGAAATCAGGAAAACATCTAGAAACGAAATTCCGAATTTGAAAATACCGAAAAAAATGCGTCACAGGGAGGTCATAAGTGGATGCCAGATTGGCAAAGCTATCAAACACACCATCGGCATACAAATCTCTAACTTGTTTAATACCCTTGTCATACCACACTGAAAATGTGGAGTCCAAACACGATGGAGGAAATAGATGGTTGTTGTCTAAAGGACAAAGAGGATGCACCTACAATTTTAAAGCGCCATCTAAATTGATACCAAGTCATAAGTGTGTTGAGGAAAACTAGATTATCAGTATATAGGGAGAGTTTTGTAGGTAAAGAGGAGTAAAGCAAAGCAGGTAAAGAGGATTCCCTATAAGAAGATATTTACAATTTACACCAAGAAGATCCAGGAGAATTAAACCAGTAGCAAAGTTTATGGATGTGCGCAGCCCAGTAATAGAATTGAAAATTGGGTAATGCAAGTCCTCCACTAAGTCTACATCACTGCAATAAAGATTTATTAACCCTTGGTGGCTTCCCTCCCCAAATAAATGTACTAATTATCTTATCCAATGAATCGAAGAATGATTTTGGTAGAGAAAGAGGAACTTGCTGGAACAAGAAAAGAAACTTCGGTAATATATTCATTTCGGTAATATATTCACAGGAAAACAGTCCCTTTTATCTAAATTGAATTTATAACCAGAGACAACATCGAAGGTCTCCAGAACACCCAAGACAGCTGGCATAGAGGCAATAGGATCGGTTACATACAATAACAAATCATCAATTTGTATTCTACACCGTATCGAACTATTCCTTTAAACAAGGGAGAAGATTTTAGTGCAATAGACAGCGGCTCGATAGCGACAGCAAAAAAGAGAGGGGATAAAGGACAACCTTGACGACACCCTCGTCCGAGTAAAATAATCAGAATAAGTATCGTTTGTCTGAATCCTGGCATTAGGGGATGAGTAAAGGAGGCTAATCCAAGAAATAAACTTATCCCCAAATCCGAACTTCCTCAAGACTGCAAACAAATACTCCCACTCAACCCTATCAAATGCTTTTTCAGCATCTAATGAAATCACAATCTCAGGGAGCACAGACGAATGCTTTGAATAAATTATATTAAAGAGCGTACGGGTATTGAAAAACAATTGACGTCCCTTTATAAAACCGTTCTGCTCTTCACATATAAGGGAGTATATTCTCTAAATGAGATGCCATTACTTTCTCCAACACCTTCACATCTGCATTAAGCAGAGACAGCGGTCTATAAGAACCACAGGAGGATGGATCCTTACCCTCCTTAAGAAGCAGAGCTATCGTGGCTTGTGTCAATGTTGGAGGCAAAGACCCACATTCCAAAGATTCATTGAACATAGCCAAAAGCAGTGGAGCTAATTTTCCAATAAACGTTTAAAAAAATTCAATTGGAAACCCGTCCGGGCCAGGAGCTTTGTTAGATTGCATAGTTTTAACTGAAATTAAAATTTCTTAAAGAGAGAGTGGGGAGTCCAGTTGCATGGCAGTATTCGAATCAATAACAGGGTTACAAAGGTTTTGAAGAAATGCATTCACTTTAGTATCGTCTGTAGGAAATTCGGACTTATAAAGCGAAGAGTAAAACGATTTAAAAGTAGCATTAATTTCCATTGGCTCTGTAGTGACAATATTATAAGTGTTTTTAACACTAGGTATGAGACGGGAAGCGGCCTGTCGCCGTAGCTGATGTGCCAGTAAACGACTCGGCTTGTCGCCATGTTCATAATATGAACCACGAGTACGTAACAACAAGCGTTCCGCCTCTTTAGTCGAAATAAGATTAAATTCTGCCTGTAAGTCGAGACGTTGTTTAAGAAGTTCTGGAGAGGGGTTCAATGCACATCTTTCATCGAGATTACTGATCGCAGATGTAAGTTCATTAAGCCTAGCAGTGCGTTTTTTATTACAGCGAGCAGAATCAGAAATAATCTGCCCTCTGATATAGGATTTCAGTGTCTCCCATAACAATGAATAAGAGGTGGAGTCATTCTGATTGAAGAAAAGAAAGTCATCAATAGAAGTAGCAATGAACACACAGAATTCACTGTCTGCTAAAAGAAGAGAATTAAATCAGGGCAGTGGGCTACATTTATAAATAGAAAGATGAATATCTAATTGTGGTCAGAAATTACAATACCCAAATAGTCAGAAGAAACTACACAAGAATCAAGAGTGCTGTCTATAAAAAAAGAATCAATCCTCGAATAGGAATGATGCACCTGGGAAAAGAAAGAAAACTTTTTAAGAAAGGAGTTACGGGATCTCCATGGATCAACGAGACCATTCTGACACATAAAATCCGCTGGAGCTCTCTCGCACAGCGTAAAATGTCAACACAGTCACTGTGATAGTGGAATCTGCACACAATAGCTCGTGGTCGTTCACCAGGCTTGGGCTTCGGCTGAAGGGTCCGGTGGGACCGGTCCAAAACCGGCTCCTTCTCCAGACCAGACGCCTCCTTTAACAAGGCCGCTACAGCAGCAGTTGTACAGGTGTCAGCACCCTCTGGAACTCCCACTATCCTAACGTTATTGCGCCGTGACCTCGACTCCAAATCCTCACATTTATTCTCCAATTGAGTCACGGTCGCAGTGAGAGACTCGATAGTAGTCTTCATATGCACTATGTCATCGGAGAGCGCGTGCTCCATTTCCCCAACAGTACCTTTCAGTGTTGATATGGTAGCCTCGGTAGAAACTTTATCACCAGCCTGCTGTGTTTTCACGGCCTGCAGGTCAAGCTGGATAGTAGACAGCACATCACTGAACATCGCCCGAAATTCCTTTTTAAAAATAAAATAAATTAATATGTCCTTCCTCAGTGAAGCCAGCAACTCAAGCTTGAGTGCAGCGAAGTCAGGGTCACTGCTCGGCAACGCGGATGCGGATTCAGAGGGAGAAGGGGGCTCGCTTGCGACGCGCACCCTAACCCTCAGTTGTGTCTGAATACTACCACGGGTTTTCATGTTATTTCCAGACATTTTAATGAGCCACAAAGTTAAAAGTGCAAACAAGGAAAAGAAGTAGAATAAGTCAAAATATATTATATGACCAAAAAGCGCTAATTAATTACAGTTTTAATCGAAATCAGCAGGAGACTCCAAGTTCGCGTCCTACTCCATCGAACTCCGAATTCGAACCCCTACTATACTGTTTTAATAACTCACCACATATAAAATATAAACTTTTACACAAATAATAATCATATTAAAACTACTTCAATTCTGTTCATACTCCTAATATCACAGAATTCTGAGTCTGATCTGATTATCACTGGGCCAAATTTCAATATTTAATAGAGTCTCAGCTACCTTCACAGCAATTTTGGTGGTCAACACTCAAGTCCTCTAGCGCCACCAATAGGGCAAATTTGAACATGTAAAATATACGTTTACAATAATAAGTCCACAACAGAATGTCGTAGAAATGCGATTCCACTTTCCTGTGATTCTTTCAGGCAAGACGAGTTCAAGGGAAGCCAAAACTTCCACCATATTGGATCTTTTTTGGGGGGGAAATTTCAAATTTTTTCAAAAAGTTTTTTCTATTCTTCTCTTGAAAAGTTTGTCCAATCATCACTAAATTAGAATCACAGCATCAGGAGACTCTCCTGTAAAAAAACAAACAAACTTGTTTCTTTGATTTTTGCTATAAGGAACAGTTTGTCCAGAACACAAAACAAATCTGATGACAAAGCCACCAAACAGTAAGTGAAGGAATATCTCAGCAACGCTGTAAGTATTCTGACCAAACTTGAGAGAACTGAAAGACCTCACACTAAGGGTCTCCGAGAAGATTTGTCTATCTACCACCTACCTCTAGATGGTGCTATAATTAACAATTTTTATGAATTGCTCATAAGTTTTGAACAATTAAACAGTAAATCAAGATTCTTATTCCTACTGATTCTCTAGAAGTTTCCGAGTGTTGGTGATCTAAGGTATTGTAATTTCTCAAACAGCAAGTTGGCCATTTTGAGGATTTTTTAGCTTCTTCTACCAAAAATTGCCATATAACCATGCAATTGTGAAGAGGAGACCAGTATCAGGAGATCATCCCAAACAACAGTTGTTTCTCAGATTTTTATATGACGAATGGTTTGTCCATAATGCTCAAATGACTTTGATGGTGAAGTTGCCCAACAGGAAGTGAGGACATCTCAACAACAGCATAACGCATTTTGACCAAACTTTGTTGATGAGTAAATGACCTTGTCCTAACGGACTCCAAGTAGATTTGTCTAAACCCCTCTAGGGGGCATTACAATTCACAGGTTAGAAAAACTGCTCATAACTGTTGAACCCCTTGTTAAGAGGTGGAAAAAGAAAGTGCTATGTTTTATGCACTTATTATGTGCTGATGAATAAGATAACTGATTCTGTAGGAGAATATTCTCTTAACTGTTTCCATGCAAAAGTAGGAACAATTCAGACCAGGTAATGTGTTTGGAGTCTGGTTGTCATTGGACGTATTCTGTATACCAGTTCTGTACATAACGTCTGACACGCTCATGTTCATAGAGTCTGGAATCTGTCAGTATTTACAGACACAGTATTACAAACACCATGGCCTTGTCTTCACTCTGGAAGCTCAGGGAAACAGAAAACCTCTACTTTATTGAATCAAATGTGGTTGATCATGAGCTAACAGTAAAAAAAATCCCTGATTACACGGTGTTTGTGCAGTTCAGAGAATTTTATTATAATTCTAATGGCAGATCTGATCACTATCTGCTATGATTGGAGATCACATGGGCTTTAATACTCACATTTATACAGGTTTAAACAATTATAATCAAAGCAGTGATTTGGTGACTTGGTTCCTTTGTTGATATTAAAAATCACTCCAGGTGATCAGTTTTACTGAGATAATATCATGCCCTATCCTCCTGTCGCCTGCTCCGTATCCCACTTCTGTCACATGTTACTACGCAGGATTGTGTGTCTCTTTCTGTTGTAATGTTCACTTGGTTTTTTTTGTTATTTAAATGCGCATTATAAAGAAAATAAGAGATATAGAGATAAATATTCAGCTCATTTAGTTCAGACACTATTATAGTGTTATATTTGGCGTGGAGTCTCTGCCTATAGCAGTACAGAATAACACACTGCATCACCAGGTACTGGGAAGAAATGACAAGTGCAGATTAGAAATCAAAAATAGTATAGTGATGGGAAAAACTGGATCTGCCAGACTATAAATCAATTTTAAATGTTCGTATGTGGATTTCCTCTCTGGTTTATCTCTCACCTCATTTCATTAACGAGACACACTATCAAACGTGAAAATGCTGTTTGTTGGTATCATGTTCTTTAAATGTCTAATAACAGCCAAAACACTTCATTATTCACACAGAGATTGTGGATCATCAGAAATTAAAATAATCTGAGTGTTATAACGAACGCAGTTTGGGTTTTTACAGTATTAAGAGTATTTTATTTCACAGGCGGCATGTTAACCTTTTTGACATTAATAAAATCTTTGTCTTTGCAGTAAAACACTGAATAGAGGGGTTAATGATATGGTATCAGTGTTATTCATACAGCTTTACATGGCAGAAATAAATGTAACCAAAATGCCATTTAAAAAATTCAATGTTAAAAAAAAAAGAACAAGGGAAACGATTTGACTTAACAACATTAGGACTGTTTCATCATTGCTGAATAAAATGTATTTAAAAAGTTAAGACATTGTGCTAATAAAAAATATCTGTAATAAACTGGGAGATGAGGTTAGCGTTACAGTACACACACACACACACACACAATACAGTGATATTTGTGTGCTTTAGCTTCTCAGCTTTAGAAAGTTAAGTATAAAGTGTGTGTGTGTGTGTGTGTGTGTGTGTGTGTGTGTAAAATCCCCTCAAATTCCACCAAACACTTGTGATGTATTTAGATGAGATTTAAATCCCCCTACTGGTGGAGTGTGTTACTGCACTCACACGCATGCAGTCATTAAGGATGAGCTAGCAGATTTTCTAATGAGGTGAAAAAAGTGATTTAAAAAATGTAAGTATTGCACAGACGATGCTTCACCAACTTGCAAAAATATATTTTAATATTCCAAACAAATACAAAGAATAGAGGGAATAAAATCTAACAAATTTTTGCTTTCATTTGAGCTTCCTCTTGAGTTACATCTATTTTTTTTTTTTTTTTATTCCCCCTCTGTTTTTGCATCTCTCATCTTTTAGCTGAGACGTTTGTCCACTTTTTGATGCGGAGGCAGGGAAAGAGTAGTAAGGTGTGACCAGAGGGAAGAGGGTGGGGCGTGTACATATAGGACATCACTCCACGGCTAAAATTTATCTGTTTACTTTCATTGGCTGTTTAGTTTTATAGAGAAAGAGACAAACACTTTACATTTTTTTAGAGTTCCAATATCAGTTCATTTAAACTTTACTAAACTCTCTTTTGTTTAGTTATTTAGATCTAGTGATTCGTTGTTTAGATCTAGTGATGGTGATTGTTCTCCTGGTTTCTGTTGGTACTGAATCTCACATCCAAATGATACACAGAACAATTATAAAGAAAATCAAATCAATGATTTCAATCTGAAAAGTTTCCTCCTCCAAATAAACACAACAACGTGTCTACCCTCGCGCCTGTCAGTCAATAGGCCACGCCCCCAGTGTAGCTACGTCATCAGTAACCAGGTAAACACAGCTGCTGCATGTTAGAAATGAAAGTAACTTGTTGTCCTCCTGTTTATTAGTGTTTCATAATAAATACTGATTGTTATGGAGATATTGAGGTTCACAGTTAGTATCTACACTCGACCAGTTATTGAACAAGTTTTATGAGCTCTAAGAAATGTTTGTTATTTCATAATAATTCAGTACTTTCATTAGAGGATTGGTTTTACAAGCAAAGACAAAGATAACAGATTATTAAAACTCAAATCACATTTGTTTATTTATTTCATAAAGATTTTATAGTAAATACTGTATAGAAACTGCAGATTGTTAGGACTATCTCTGAATTTTAATAATGAATCTACTGAATATTACTTTATATCTCAACACTGTTCATGTTTAATAGTTTGAATGCATTGTTTACACTTTTAATGAAGAAAAGTCACTGAATCAGCCTTAATGACTAATCACCATTTACAGATTAACAGAATAAAGTGATAATAAAATAAAGTGATAATAAAATAAAGTTATAATAAAGCCAGTAAACTGACCTGCTGCAGACAGATGAACACAAAACGCGAGGAAAATCAGGATTTTCATCACTGCGCGGTTCTGTAAAGTTCTATAAATGTAAATTTCTCCGCTCTAGCTCTATAGTTTATTCTCCAGACAGGGCCCCAGTCTCAGGGCTCATGTTCTTCTCCACCGTTTCCTTCGTGTTTTTGCAGAGTTTCCGCAGTGTTTGCTGGCGGGGAAATTCGGACCAATCAGAATTCAGGATTTCATCCACGTCATCAGTTGCTGTGTAAAGATGAAGAGTACAGGTTATACCAGGGGTCGGAAACCCATGGCTCGCGAGCCAGATGTGGCTCTTTTGATGGCTGCATCTGGCTCGCAGACAAATATTTAATAAAAAAAAAAATAACGTTAAAAATATAAAACATTCTCATGTATTCATTTCCTACCGCTCATGGTCATGGTTGCGGGTGGCTGGAGCCAATCACAGCTGTCCTCCGGAACAACACCAAATTTTTATTGGATAATGCGCAACGTACACGGGTCATTGTGAGGTCAGGAAGTAAACTTCCCTCCTTTTAATCAAGTAGTCAGCTAGCTAATTGCAGAAACCCTTTTATCGAAGAAGATGGCTAAAAGAAAAAAAGATGAGTATCGTACTTTTCAGCAGGAATGGACAGAGGAATTCGCCTTTGTGGAGAGAGCAGGTTCTGTGGTGTGTCTAATATGCAATGATAAAATTGCATCGATGAAACGGTGAAATATAAAGCGGCACTTCGACACACGCCATACTACATTTACATCGAAATATCCTGCGGGGGACAGCAGGAAGAAAGCATGTCAAGAGCTACTGTGCAGAGTGCAAGCTAGTCAGCAGCAACTCCGTGTTTGGACCCAACAAGGTGACTGGAATGCGGCTGGCTTTGCTGGTGCTTTAGCAATTGTGAGAAACGGAAAGCCATTCACAGATGGCGAGTATGCCAAAACATTCATGCTTGATGTTGCCAATGAACTTTTTGACGAGTTTTCGGATAAAGACAAGATAATCAAACGAATAAAAGACATGCCTCTGCCGGCAAGAACTGTTCACGATCGTACCATCATGATGGCAAATCAAATTGAGGCAACACAAGTGAAGGACATAAATGCAGCACCATTCTTTTCTCTCGCTTTGGATGAGTCAACAGACGTAAGCCATTTATCCCAGTTCAGCGTGATTGCAAGGTATGCTGTCGGTGACACACTACGTGAGGAAAGTCTTGCTGTTTTGCCTATGAAAGGGACAACAAGAGGGGAGGATTTATTCAAGTCTTTCACTGAGCTCGCTAAAGAAAAAAATCTACCGATGGATAAACTTATTTCGGTGTGTACTGATGGTGCTCCGTGCATGGTGGGGAAAAACAGAGGATTCGTAGCGCTTCTTCGTGAACATGAAAAGAGACCCATCCTAAGTTTTCACTGCATCCTACCTCAGGAGGCGCTTTGTGCTCAGATGTGTGGCGAGCAGCTTGGTGAAGTGATGTCGCTGGTCATTCGGATGGTCATTAAAGTACTTATTGTACTTTAAAAGTGTTGGTCTTACATAAAATGCACACATTTACTTGTATTTAGTTTTAAACATATTGTATGGCTCTCACGGAATTACATTTTAAAATATGTGGCGTTCATGGCTCTCTCAGCCAAAAAGGTTCCCGACCCCTGGTCTAACTCAATATCTTCAAATTTTTATGCTTAATCTCCTCTCCATTTCAGTATAAAGTCAGATCTCTGGCTGTATGTCTCTCTGAGTGAAAGTCCTTGCTGTGTGGAAGATCCCTGGAGTTCCCAATAAACAAACACTTTTGATATGTTAAAGTGGTAAACAGCTCCATCTACTGGCTTCACCATCATCAGTCACCAACAAGCCTCATGTCCGCCTCTATCATTACATTTTTACTCTTTAAGATGATTAATGATGGTTTCCCCGTTAATTATTTAACGTACATGTCGATGTGGTTATGAAATAACTTGAAGGTTTCGCAATAATTATTAAGAAAATATCATTTCAACAATTATAGTTAGGAAAAGTAAGTGCACCCTCACTACACACTCCTGTTTTCAATGACATTATAGCAGCTATAAACAGTCTCACCAGCCCTCACCCTCACACACTCCTCTGTCCTAAAGACTTTCCCATGGCAGAAAATTACTGACGTTACAAGACTTAAAGTCCCTGTGAATGAGCGGTTACTATAGTGACGATAACGTATTAGAACGAGTGCATTAATATAAACCGGTGATGTGCAGCTGCACGAGTCTCAGAGCTGCTGTTATAGAGAACTAATCACCACCTTCTGACCAATCACAGTCTGTAATTCAACAGCACTGTGGTATAATATAAACGGTGAATAAACTGCACACACACACACGGGTTGTTTAGTAAAGATTTTAGAATATTCCCATGTGTACATGACTGAACTGATTAAGTTTACATTTTACAGAAATATTACTACAGAACTTTACAATGACACGGCTTTCTTCATTCCTATAGTGACCTTCTGTTTCTGTAGCGTAACCGAGTTCAAAAACATCCTCCAGCGCAGAACCAGGGATGAAGAAGACTGAAATATTTTAAAGGAGGGGAAAATTTTTTTTTATGACATCATTAGGGTCTGAAGATCATCAGTCACGCTCGGTCCAAAATCTTCAGCTTTTACAATCGTTCTTTACAGTGTGTTTTGCATGAAATGTTCAATCACCAGACACACACCAGTCCATCTGGATCAAAAATGCAGTCCAAAGCCCTTGTGTTCAGCTCGTTAGGATCAGCAGCATGGCTCAGCTCGGTCCTGCTGAAAGGATGATGAGATTCACACATACAGAAGCACAAAACAGGAAGAATTCAGACAGATGAGTGCAGAACACAGACCTTCTCAAAGCCAGTCAGAACCAGCGCGGTGATTCCCAAACCTGGAACCTTTCACTACACCCCACATTAAACCCTTCATGCAGCAAGTTAGAACTGGACCCGTCTGCTCCAGATCAGTCCCGTTCCACCACTGTTATCTGAATAACAGACACTGAGAGCGGTGATTAAAAGAGGAGGACGTGTACGATGTAGTGATGAAAAAGCAGTGCAGGAACAGCTGAAGTACAAGATTCTAACACACACTGCACAATGACTGGGGAAAGCATCGCATACAAAAACATTACGCTCCTGCAAATACGCTTCAGCCTTTTACAAAACTCTCATCATCAGTTCTTTAACATGCTCATGCACCAACACCCGCGTACTGGACCGCGTTTAAGACCACGTCTAATTAATCATTTAGATGCTTTGTGAAATCTTGAGAGAGAGAGAGAGAGAGAGAGAGAGAGAGAGAGAGAGAGAGAGAGAGAGAGAGAGAGAGAGAAGGAAAAACCCAGAATGCCCTCATTTTTTATTTAGTGACAGGACCAGAGTTTTGAATCATCCAGTGACATCATGCAAGAGGAGAACTTCAGAGTCCTTTAGAGTCCAGTCTCTGAGCTGGTTTAAGACTCGTCGTCATCTTCTATATGGCTTGTTTCCAGTGTAACACTCTGAAACCACGGCAGACCAATGTGTGTGTGTGTGTGTCTACTGTTTCATGTTAAAATTATTAAACACAAAAACATGGATGTACGTGCCTGAAAGAAACAAGAGACACAAATAAAGACTTGAATGAATAATGAGGAAATAGAAAAGAAGTGATTTTATGGAGGTCATTGTACCCATGACAGGACGTTACACACACCTGGAGCTACACCTGCTTGTTTAAGACTTCACTGGGTTTAGTTTCCTGCTGCTGGGGGTTTGTGCAGCACGGCCCTACAGATCCTCAGTGCGGTCTTCCGTCAGGTCGTGATGATGGGGATTTAATAACAAACCATTCAGTCGCTCTCAGCTCACTGTACATTTACAGTTAGTGAACGCGTCTCGATTTCAGAACAATAAAATCTGTTAAATGAATCCAACACACTTCTCTAGGCAGCCTGCTTTGATTTAAATAATGTGCAAAAAAAGTCACTTAAATACCCTCTCTCTTCCTGTAGTGTGTATTAGGGAACGTGACGAAACATGGAAATTTGTTCTTCTAGATCTTTCCCGTGGAGCCACAATCTGAACCAAGAGCAGTGATCCAAACAGCTGCGTGTTTTAATCTACATAAAAGTCTGAGTAACGCTTCAGGAACACGCCAGCTGGTGTTTCCTTCATGTGGTGTGTTTCATGGCTTTGTGTTGCATCCGTATTGCTTTCCGTTGTAGAGCGTGAGAGAGAGTCCAGACACACCCTCGGCTGTGAGGGGTTCCGTCCCAATCCTCATGAGAAGTGAAGGTCCAGGAGTGCAAGTGATGAGAAACAAAGAGAGACAGAACGGTACTCTGAAACTGAAGTGTAAGCAGGAGTAAGATCTGCTGAGGGGTTTGATCGAGTTTCACACTCCAGGAGGAAGTGAATAAGGCCAGTAGAGATCCTTTGGCTTTAGATGCTGAGTAGGACAGAGGTCTCGCCTTTTCCATTCAGAGTGTGTGTGTGTGTGTGTGTGTGTGTCTGTCTGTCTGTACGCAGTGAACACGTTCTGACTAATCCCTGTGCTGCTGCAGTTCATGTCTCTCATCTCTGAACATGCCCAGAAACTCAGGAAGCTCGTTCGATATATGCTTCCTTTTCGTCATTGCTGGTTTCTGAATGAGCTCTGTCTCTGGGTGAGTGTGTGTGTGTGTGTGTGTGAGGATGTAGAGGTGTGTGTTAGGAGAGCTCGAAGCCCGTGTTCATGCTGATGGCGTAGCGCAGTTTGTCTCTGAGGATGCTCTTCTTGCTGTAATTGGGCAGTTTGAGCAGGCTGAAGCAGGTGGAGGAGGTGGGCAGACGGCCGCCTGGTTCCTTCTTGCGTATGGTGAAGAACATGGCCCTCTCTTCAGGAGTGAAGTCACTGGACAGGATGTCCCACAGCCAGATTATCACCCTGTGGCTGCTGTGAAAGCCGCCGTAGTACACAGTGTGCTTTCTAAAGGACAGACACAAACGAGTCACGTCACCCTGCGTTACCACAACAGTAGCTTTACATTACGGTTTCCTATAGAGCTTCCAGCAATGCACGAGTATAGAATAAGGACTGCAGAGCGTAACAGACACACTATGTATGAAGCTCCATGACACTGTTACACAGTCAGATACTGGAGTACTTCCACATACAATACACCTAATACACAGTGAAGCAATCGTAAAGACAGGGAGAGAGGACAGACGCACTTGAGGTCGTCCAGATCGATCTCGGCGTTGTCCCCGGAGATGAGCCGCTGCACCTCAGGGGTGGAGAACATGTGCAGCCACTCGGGGTTGATGATGCTGCGGAAACCGCGGATAAACGCCCCCGTCTGCTCCTTTATCTGGGTGTGCATCCGGAAATGTGCCATCAGGTTGATGTAGCTGATCCTGGAGAGAAGGAGGGAGAGAAGGAGAGAGAGAAAGATATATTTTAAGCAGCATTTTAAAAACAGCACACTTGGCACTAATGCTGTTTACTCCATACAGAAACGTGAAGGACTCACTTGTTTTCATTAGTAACAGAAATGGTCTTTCCACCCGGAATCAACTCATGACACACTAACTGTTGGGAGAGAGATAAAAATGTGTATAAAGATGTTTTAATTTATTTATTCATTTTCATGTGATTCATTTACCTTTTCTCTTCTCTCCTCCCTTCCCTTTCCCAAATATTTCATTGAGGAGAAGAAAAGAAAAGAAAAAACCCAAAACAAAGGAAAACAAAATTAAAAGTACAAAAAACCCAACCCCCACCCCCAGGCTCATCATGGCTACTCAATAACTGTCGCTGGTTATATAAATATTATAAAACCCAAGAACAGGCACAAAAATTTAAGTGGGAAGTGTCTGTAACTCCATAAAGTATACAATAAAGGGATGCCATTTATTTAAATAAATAAATAAATAAATAAATAAATGAATAAATGAATGAATAAATAATTCATCTAAGTTAGGAGCGTATACAATAGCTGTCTTTGCATTAGAGTACCAGCAACTATAATATATCTACCGTTCGCATCAGTAGATATATTAATGTTAGTGGACGAAAACTGTAACCTTTTGTCAATTAAAATAGCGACCCCTCCTACTTTCTAATTAAAGTTCGAGTGGAAGACGTTTCAAATATGCAAAAACCTTAGATCTCTTGACAGGATTACCTCTGACGTTCCAACAAATAAATCTTAAAGGGGTGCCTGTCCCAGCCGGAGTGGGACCCCCCTCCCCCCCAACACACCCAAAGTCTCCTTTAAACAAAGGGAGACAGCAGTGTTTCCCACCAAGAGTTGTCCACAACGTGAAACAACTCAAAGAGTAAGCCGAACTAACCAACTAAACTACCTAAACAAAAAAAATTCCAGTAAGAGAAAAGTCCCCTACTGACTTCAAAACTGATAAATAGTCTGTGCACATTAACAAATATAATGTCCTTACCTTTTAAAGACTTGTAACAAATAATATAACACAGTGTAGCACGTAAAGATGAGGAAACAACACTAATAAAATGAAATAAACTCTAACCCGGTCAGAGCATCAAAACAGAGAAGCACATTAATACAGAAGCAAATTTAAAAGGAGTGAGTCCACAAAATCTAGACGAAGTAATGCACGACAATATCTTCAATAAGAATCCGAATTCTGTAGAGCTGGAAGGCCGAGTGCAAAATAAGAATAAAACTCCACTATATAGGTGATGCAGTTCACCCCGATATCAAGAGTTTAACGTAGTCTCCTGCTTCCTCCGCTGAAATAAAGTCCTTCTGAACACCGTTATATGTAATGCGAAGCCGAGCTGGGTGAAGTATTCCATAGCGAGCTCCCTCAATACCACGAAGTTGACGCCGAACCTCGTTAAACGCGGCCCGGGCCCGGGCGGTCTTGGCTGTGTAGTCAGGGAAAACGGAGATGGTCAAATCCCTCACTTTAATCCGCTGGAGCTCTCTCGCACGGCGTAAAATGTCACAGTCACTGTGATAGTGGAATCTGCACACAATAGCTCGTGGTCGTTCACCAGGCTTGGGCTTCGGCTGAAGGGTCCGGTGGGACCGGTCCAGAACCGGCTCCTTCTCCAGACCAAACGCCTCTTTTAACAAGGCCGCTACAGCAGCGGTTGTACAGGTGTCAGCGCCCTCTGGAACTCCCACTATCCTAACGCTATTGCGCCGTGACCTCGACTCCAAATCCTCACATTTATTCTCTAATTGAGTCCCGGTCGCAGTGAGAGACTCGATAGTAGTCTTCATATGAACTATGTCATCGGTGCAACCGGAGAGCGCGTGCCCCATTTCCCCAACAGTACCTTACAGTGTTGATATGGTAGCCTCGGTAGCAACTTTATCACCAGCCTGCTGTGTCTTCACGGCCTGCAGGTCAAGCGGGATAGTAGACAGCGCACCCCCGAGAGTCTCCTGGAGCTTCTGGAGCTCCTTTTTAAAAATATCCGCGATGTCCTTCCTCAGTGAAGCCAGCAGCTCAAGCCTGAGTGCGGAGAAGTCAGGGTCACCGCTCGGCGATGTGGATTCAGGGGGAGAAGGGGACTCGCTCACGGCGCGCACACTAGGTCTCACTCGTGTCTGAATGCTACCACGGGTTTTCGTGTTCTTTCCAGACATCTTAACGTGCCACAAAGTTCAAAGTGCAAACAAGGAAACGAAGTAGAATAAGTCAAAATATATTATATACCAAAAATATACCAAAAAGCGCTAATTAATTACCATTTTAATCGAAGTCAGCAGGAGACTCCAACTTCGCGTCTTACTCCATCGAACATCGAACTCGAATCCCACAGTAATTTGCAAGCAATCACAATGTTAACTTATTAAAAAACAACAAAGTTAAACACCTCCATATATATCTCGCTTACGCATGATTTTTAATGTTTGTCACGTATCGTGACGTAACGGAGATAAGGTAGGATGCAATTGCAGTAGAACAGGTTTATTTAAGAGAGAGACAGGCAGACAAATCCGAAACGTGATCCACAAACGTAATCCAGTAACATGCAAAGTTCAGGCGATCGGCAAACAGGCATAAAGAGGCGAGGCAGGAATCAAGGTCGCGGTCACGGAAATACAGGGCCGAGGAACAAAACAAGAAACATGAACAATAGCGCAGGCCTGATGAACCATGAACCATGAACCATGAACCATGAACCATGAACCATGAACCATGAACCATGAACCATGAACCGACTACGGTTACCTATCGCGAGCACTCTAAACTAAGTGACTTCAATATCCCGCGCCGTGTGCTGGGAGGCGCGCGGTATATGTACAAACATAATCAGCCTCGTAATGGCTGACGGCTGAGGGCGATTCAGACACACGTGAAACAATAGCCAATGACAGAACGGGGAGGAGACATAACAGAAACATAAACAAATGCACCTGTAGAAATGTCACGATTGTCCACAAGGGAAAAGCAGGTGCTCACGCACCTGCTCGTGCACGCGCGCTCACATGCTCCACAGCGCGCTGCTTAAAGGGGAACTCGTGACAATGTTTATGTGGCGCGTCCGCTGTACACGCGTCCCTGTGAATGAGCGGTTACTATAGAAACAATAAGCGATTAGAACGAGTGCATTAACATAAACCTGTGATTTATAGCTGCACTACTGTCAGAGCCGCTGTTATAGAGAATTAATCAACACTTAATACATATAAAAACATATAAAATACTTTTATACTTTTTTTTTAAGAAAACACACTTTTATAAATTGGCTTTTTAATCTGTATGTAAATGTATGTAATTTTTTAAATCTGTATTTGTCTGTTTTATCAGTGTTTATCCCATTTATTTATTTATTTATTATTTCTTTACATACTCTTAATATTCCATTCAGTGTTGTTATTTTCTATTCTATATACAGCACTTTGGTCAGCTTTTGCTGTTTTAAATGTGCTTTATAAATTAAATTTGCTCACCATCATAGTAACTGATATCTACTTTCTCTACACATGTGTAAATGATGTGAATAAATTATAATCACTGTAGTCATAAAACTCATACACTTTTCAGGAGTTCTGGGAGAAGACGAACGTTGTAGATGTGTTCACTGACACAAAATGTGCTATGTTCTAGATCAGACCATCCAGTTTGTAGGTGAGCAAGAATATTGGAACATGTGACTGACAGGTGTTTCTTGTTACCCAGGTGTCTCCTGTTAGACTAATTGTGTAAAAAATAAATAGCTCTGAATATCTACTCTTGGTTATATCCTTCAGTTTCACCTGTGAAGATTACATTTGTTGCTTAAAAGGATAAACAAACATGAAGATCAGAGAGCAAAAAAGGAAAATCAGAGGCATTGCAGAAACATTGGGCATAACCAATAAAACAATCTGGAATGTCCTGAAAAAGAAAGAAACCCCTGGTGTACTGAGCAATAGACTCCGAACGGGTCAGGCAAGGAAAACAACAGCTGATGACAAACATTGTGAGAGCTGTGAAGACAAACCCAAACACATGTGTCAGTGACATCAACAACCTCCACAGGACAGGGTGAAGTTCTCACAATCCATAGTTCGGGGAAGACTTCAAAAGCATAGCCATACCACAAGATGCAAACCACTCATCAGCATTCCACATTGGAATAAACAAAGAAATACAGAGATGATACACAAAAGTTCTGGGACCAAGATGAACCTCTACCAAAGTGATGGAAAGGTCAAAATGTGGAGAAAGAAAGGATCTGCTCACGATCCAGAACATACAAGCTCATCTGTGAAACATGGTGGAGGTAGTGTCATGGCTTGGGCTTGCGTGGCTGCTTCTGGAACATTCTCACTAATCTTTATTGATGATGGAACTCTGATGGTAGCAGCAGAATGAATTCAGAAGTTTACAGGAACATTTCATCTGACAATTTACAGAGAAATTAATACGAATTAATCAGGAGGAACTTCGTCATGCAGCAAGACGACGATCCAAAACACAGTGCCACCTCAACAAAGGACTTCATCACCAGACCTTAACACCAGACTTTAACCCAGGATTTAAAGTAGAGTCGTCTCCACCACTTTTTGAAAGGTGTAGATGTGTCCCCAGTGTCCATTACGACTTTGTTAACACGACTCACCCATGGGTTGTACAGGACTTGTGAATGAAAACCAGATGATGGACAAACTGTAGTTTTAAACACTGTATATGGACAAAGCCACAATAAAACTGAAAGTGAATTCTGAGTAGAAATTAAAACTGACCCAACATCACAGGACAGGATATCAATATCAGATTTCTGTCCCAACCAAGCCATAGTGAATATGGATTATTGTTATCAATAATGTTTGAAAATGTCTAACTTTCTTCTCATAAACTTTAGATTGTATTGTCTCTTCTCTTACTAGACTTCTTCTTCCTCCTCCGAATGAGAAATCCAGCAGGACGGACACTGAGGGAAATAACAGGCGACTGCTCCAGTGATGGCGTCCATCCATATTCACCCTGCATTTACAATACATTTAATCAGCACACAATCTTTCAAATAAATCAGCTTTTCATTAGTAAGAAAAGTTCTAGGAGATTAAATTCTAGTTGGTTTACTGAAAATGTCGAGAGCATCTGGAATGTTATCAGCCTATTTTCAGGTAAAACTCCAGGATCACCTTCTAGTTCAGAACCTCCTCAGAGACTCAGATTTCTGCTTCACCAACATGGGGTTTAGTTTCATAAAGTGGAGATCATTAACTAATTAACTGATTTTTTTTTTCTAAAATTATAGGAGACTGCAAACAATCGCTGAAAATAACATGTTCTTATGTGAAACATCATCAATATTTTACTTCACTTTACTACACACTCGTGTCCTAATGCATCACACACACTCACACACTCGTGTCCTAAACACACACACACACACACTCATTACTATAATGTAACTTAGCATCATTAGTCACTGTGTAAAGTCACACAGATCACCTGGTGAGAAAAAGTGACATAAAATGTGATAAAAGGCAGAGAGTTTTATAATAAAACAGATACAGTGAGGGAAAAAAGTATTTGATCCCCTGCTGATTTTGTACGTTTGCCCACTGACAAAGAAATGATCATTCTATAATTTTAATGGTAGATTTATTTGAACAGTGAGAGACAGAATAACAACAAGAAAATCCAGAAAAACGCATGTCAAAAATGTTATAAATTGATTTGCATTTTAATGAGGGAAATAAGTATTTGACCCCTCTGCAAAACATGACTTAAAAAACCCGGTCACACACCTCTGTACACAGAGAACCCATCACACACCACTGTACACAGAGAACCAGTCACACACCACTGTACACAAACAGAGAACCAGTCACACACCACTGTACACAAACAGAGAACCCGTCACACACCACTGTACACAAACAGAGAACCCGTCACACACCACTGTACACAAACAGAGAACCAGTCACACACCACTGTACACAAACAGAGAACCCAGTCACACACCACTGTACACAAACAGAGAACCCGTCACACACCACTGTACACAAACAGAGAACCAGTCACACACCACTGTACACAAACAGAGAACCCAGTCACACACCACTGTACACAAACAGAGAACCCGGTCACACACCACTGTACACAAACAGAGAACCCAGTCACACACCACTGTACACAAACAGAGAACCCGGTCACACACCACTGTACACAAACAGAGAACCAGTCACACACCACTGTACACAAACAGAGAACCCAGTCACACACCACTGTACACAGAGAACCCGGTCACACACCACTGTACACAAACAGAGAACCCAGTCACACACCACTGTACACAAACAGAGAACCAGTCACACACCACTGTACACAAACAGAGAACCCGGTCACACACCACTGTACACAAACAGAGAACCAGTCACACACCACTGTACACAAACAGAGAACCCGGTCACACACCACTGTACACAAACAGAGAACCCGTCACACACCACTGTACACAAACAGAGAACCAGTCACACACCACTGTACACAAACAGAGAACCCGGTCACACACCACTGTACACAAACAGAGAACCAGTGACACACCACTGTACACAAACAGAGAACCAGTCACACACCACTGTACACAAACAGAGAACCCGTCACACACCACTGTACACAAACAGAGAACCAGTCACACACCACTGTACACAAACAGAGAACCCGGTCACACACCACTGTACACAAACAGAGAACCCGGTCACACACCACTGTACACAAACAGAGAACCAGTCACACACCACTGTACACAAACAGAGAACCCAGTCACACACCACTGTACACAGAGAACCCGGTCACACACCACTGTACACAAACAGAGAACCCGTCACACACCACTGTACACAAACAGAGAACCCGTCACACACCACTGTACACAAACAGAGAACCCGGTCACACACCACTGTACACAAACAGAGAACCAGTCACACACCACTGTACACAAACAGAGAACCAGACACACACCACTGTACACAAACAGAGAACCAGTCACACACCACTGTACACAAACAGAGAACCTGTCACACACCACTGTACACAAACAGAGAACCCGTCACACACCACTGTACACAAACAGAGAACCCAGTCACACACCACTGTACACAGAGAACCCGGTCACACACCACTGTACACAAACAGAGAACCCGTCACACACCACTGTACACAAACAGAGAACCCATCACACACCACTGTACACAAACAGAGAACCAGTCACACACCACTGTACACAAGAGGAAAGTAAGAGGAAAGTCTACATTCCTCAGTCTGAGAAAGGGAACAAAGGAACATCACATCTCAGTAATAAATAAGAGATTTAGAGCCTCAATGATTAACACGTTCATTTAAAATGAATTCACATAACTTGTGGTAAACAATATTGACATCGTGAGATCACATGATCAGGAAGATCTTTACTGTTAATCACGTGACTTTGTCACTAAGCCACTCTGATAGTAAAATGAAACTCACTGAGCAGCTGCACACACCTGTATGACGTCACTGATTAATAGCTTGTCCCACATGCCTGCTGTACTGCTTTAGTCTTTCACAGACATTAAACAACTATTCCTTATTCATGTTTATGTCACAGACTTGTATCAGAATGATGGGAAGAGAAGAGTGTGGAAAATGGAAGGAGCTGCTCATGATCTGAAGTATACCACCTCATGTTATGGCGTGGGCGTGTACGTCTGGCACTGGAACTGGTTCTCTTGTATCTATTGATGATGTGACTGCTGATAAAAGCAGCAGGACGGATTCTGAAGTTTTTTTATGCTGCCTATTTTATCTGCTCACATTCAGATAAATGCTTCAAAGTGTATTAGTTGGAGCTTTACAGTGCAGATGGATAAAGACCTATTTCCAAACTGCAGTGCCCTCGCTGAACGAAACCTGAAGGTTAAACACCCCAGGAACAAGCAGGAAGTGAAGACAACTGCAGTAAACACCTGGCAGAACATCACCAGGACAGAACCCCAGCATGTAGTGATGACTATGAGTTCCAGACTTCAGGCAGTTATTGACTAGAAAGTATTAGCAACCAAGTATTAAAATGTTTAATTTTAAGATAACCCAATTGGGATGTAAAGCTCCTTAAATGAAAGCTAAAAATGTGTCCTTTGAGCCCTTTTACTC